>NW_027669129.1:0-187017 GCF_964194185.1 Rhinolophus hipposideros | reverse complement strand
TGTTTCTCTATGTTTGTTCTTGTTTGAAGGTACAATCATTGGTTTGATGGAATGGCTTTGCTTCACCAGTTCATGATGGAGAAGGGTACAGTGACATACCGGAGCAAGTTTCTACAGAGTGATACATATAAGGCCAACAGTATTCATAATCGAATTGTAATTTCGGAATTTGGCACACTGGCTCTCCCTGATCCATGCAGGAATGTTTTTGAACGTTTCGTGTCAAAGTTTGAGCTGCCTGGTAAGCAGCTGTTAATGTGCCCCAAATTTGCAAGTGATAGTGATGACTATTTCAATTGTTATGATATATGACTATGTAAATCTTGAAATTGATTTTTTTTTTTTACATTTTTTTTGTTTTTTGGTATGAGAGGATGTTTAGACTCCTTCCTCACTCTGATGGTGGTATTTCAGTAACTCTGGGGTTTGGTTTCAGCAATGACTGATAACACCAGTGTCAATTATGTGCGGTACAAGAGTGATTACTACGTTAGTTCCGAGACCAACTTTATGAATAAAGTGGACATTGAAACCCTGGAAAAAACAGAAAAGGTAAAATACGGGTTAAAAAATGAACAAAATGGACCCTAGAATTTCTTTTCATTCAAAATTCTTTTTATAGTAGTAGATATCTGAATAAGAAATTGGAGCCTTAACCAAACAAGAAAAATACCCACTGATTCCGGTCGTTGTCCACACTTTTTCCTGATTAGAATGGCCTGTTGGCTTGGTTTTCCATAATTTTAGACTTCTTCTTCCTTAGTCCTAATATCTGATGTCTAGGGTAAGGGAGAAATGGAATAGATTTACTTTGGCCAGCTCATCTATCTTCCTAGTTACAGGTAGAATTTGGAGATTGTCTAGACCTATATTGCTTTCACTTAACACATTAATTAAAAATTAAAGTTTGGACCAGAATTTTAATCTTAATTCTTATTCTTTTGAACTTTCCTTGGGGAAAAAGAAATCACCCTTATTGTATAATTTTTTTTGTCCATTTTTCGTTTGTTGGTGGAGAAGTTTTTGGCTTTTTTTGCAGGAGAGTTAATTTTTTTTATTATTTAGTAGGAAAAATGATTTTGATTTCTCAGAGGTAGTTTTCATACCTTATTTTAAAGCTATTTGACACATCTGTGCTATCTATGCATCTAAACAGAGATCTGTCCAGTGAAATTTAAAAGTCTCTGATGGTCTTAAATTTGTAGGTAGACTGGAGCAAATTCATCGCTGTGAATGGAGCCACTGCACATCCTCATTATGACCCGGATGGAACAGCATACAACATGGGGAACTCCTATGGGCCACGTGGTAAAGCTAGGATGAAGGTCTTATTAAAAATAATTGGGAGTGAACTGTCTTCCTGGGGTTCCCAGGTTAAGATGGTTAAGATGTAAACATGTGAAACTTCATTTGAAAGGTTCAGAAATAAATTTTCGAAGTCTCATTACTGAATTTAAAGCATATAATTTATCACTAAGTATGAGTTCTGTGGTCCTTTTGCACATATGCTTAGCAGCTGATTTTCTATTTGACCTCTTCAGCATCACTCACATTTTTATGTTCTGTTATGCTTTTTGGCTTACAAACATTATAGGAATTTTCAACATGTGTTTCTCAAACTTGAATTTTGAAGAAGTATCAGATTGTAAGTATAAGAAATTGAGAATGCTTCAGCGAAGATTTAGGGAAGGACATTGACTATCACATGGGAAAGAATTTATCTTTATCATGGGAATAACATACTACAAAGTAAGTTAAGGTTGCCTTCTCAACCACTTACATCACATCTCTTTCCTGGCCATCCACATACTTCCCCAGCTGCCTGCCAATCAGAAAGTTCTAGTAACTAATAATGATAGCTAACATTTATGGAATGCCTCGTATGTGCTGGTGTTAAGCAATTTTCTATATATTTTCTCATTTAATCTTTATAACACTCCCTATTATATTATTACCTCATTTTACAGACAAGGGCAATGAACCTTAAAAAGGTTTAAGATACTTGCTAAGGCAAGCTTCTAAGTGTCTAAGAGCAGACTTGGCACCAAGCCTGAATTACTCCCAAAAGCTTCTATTAGTTACTCTGGTAGACCACATTAATATTTATCTCTGAGTGAAGAAGACTCTCATGACATGCAAATTCATGTTCCTATATATGTGTACACATGTCACTGTTTGTAAGGTATGTGTATGTATTAGAGATTTCTGACTGTCTTAGCTGTCAATCTGTCATCTATGATCTATGAAATTCTTGTATAGGTTATTGTATAACTTTGGTGAGTAATTAGCTTTGTGGGTTGTTCAATTCTACCTCTCCATTTACACATATATATGAAAATGAATATTGCTGGTTCGTTTCTTTCCTGCCTTAAGTAGAGATAGAGTACCCTGGAAACTTCATCACCCAGCTCTCTCACCTCTTTTTTATTACCTGATCTTAGGTAGGAATATATACTTGAAAGCTGTTATAGGAAATAGCAAACATAAAAGGATGTTTCAACAAATGTAAAATGTTTTAGCAAATGGGTAAACTGACTCAGCAGTTTTTTGTCCATCTATCTTTTTTGATCATTACAAAAATCCATTTATTGATAAATTAACTCTGTTAATCAAGTATTTAGATAACTATGAGTAGTTCATAATGAGAAATAATGTATAACCATTCTGAAATATTATACTCTAAAATAGTCATTAGGTCAGTGATTCTCAGCCTTTAGTGTGCATAAGAATCATCTGGAATGCTATCTAGCAATGTTTATAATTCTGCTTCATCTGCAGAGATTGTTTCTCAGTAGACTTAAAAGAATTGAACCATCCCCTCACTCATTGGTGCATTTTAACAAAGTTCCCAGGTGATTTTGGTGCAAGTGGCCCCTGGATCTTTGAGAAACCCTACCACTAATGATCAGAGCCTGTGCTTGTTACAGCCTCAATTTGCTGTTTATAAAGTCCTGAAGAATCTTCCAGAGTTAGACTCACAGTATTGGGCAGGTCATTCCTCTGGGTGCATTCCTCTGCTGGGTGTTACCCTGATGTCTGTTTGCCTTGCTCACATCTTCAAGACTTGCAGTTAGAACAACTTGACTTGGAAAAAAAGTCCTGGAAGTACACACTGTACCCCAATACAGTCCGGTTCCCCTTCCCCAATAAAATCTTTAAAAACAATTACAGATACTAGCTTCCATATTACGTACTTACTCATGATCTCCATTATGTAGTTTTTCCATTACAGTTCTTTCCATCATCTGCATTATTTTTACTTATTGTATGATTTATTAGAATTTGAGCTCTATAAAAGAAGAGGCTTTGTCTTTTTTTGTACTCTGATATATACAAGTGTCTAGAATATGGTACTTATGACACTTGGGAGAGTGCCTGGAATATAGATAGCACTCAATAAGTAGTTGTTAAATAAATGAATAGAGAACTGTCTGGTTATCTTATTCCAAAAGAAGCTTAGTGATTGCAAAATTCTGTAAATTACCCAAGTTCTTCAGGACTTATATTGACAATTCTAATACGAGGAAGATAATTCAATATGACGTCAATATTTGTTCATTCACTGAATGATTTAACAAACATGTTGTTAGTCAATCCATCAATAGCTATTTATAGTGTAAAATGCTGAATCCTTGTTTGGTACTGAGAATGCAAAGATGAATCAGATGCATCTGTCTTGAAAAGCTCTGCTTGTTAATCTGCTTCCCAGTCTACTGGGAACATAAACAAGTAGATAATTATAGTACAATGAAATAAGTGCTATGACTGTATAGGAGATAATCATGGCGTAGAATACCAAATGCTTTTGGGGTGGGAAAGAATGAGGAAAGGCTACTTGATGAGTGAATGGACACCTGAGTGATTCTTGAAGAAGTATCATAGTCGGATGAATGATTGCATGAATGAATGTTGATGAGCTAGGATGAGATGGGCCCCAAAGCAGCCCCAGGGGTCCAGAGAGGAGTTGGACATGTATGAGTATGCAAAAGGTTGTAGTTGTTGCGATTGGGGGGTGGGAAGAAGGAAAAATAGAGTTTGAGGATATTCCTGGCTGCTACTTATCCTTCCTATGAAGTAGGGATTGGCTTCATCTTTAGGGAGCAAGAGAATAGCCATTTGAGAGCATTAAAATAT
This sequence comes from Rhinolophus hipposideros, assembly GCF_964194185.1. Classification (NCBI taxonomy): domain Eukaryota; kingdom Metazoa; phylum Chordata; class Mammalia; order Chiroptera; family Rhinolophidae; genus Rhinolophus; species Rhinolophus hipposideros. Next base: position 182,883 of record NW_027669129.1, on the reverse strand, counting down.
AAGAACCTGTCAGTTGATGACTTTGTGTGTGTTGTTTCAAAACCTTAACGAATGACTTTCATAAAGTTCATATATTTTTAATAGCCAAATCTGTTTGTAATAACCATTCATGAAATGTGGGTGTCAAGCATGGGTGTCATGCATATTGCAAAAATCTCTTAACTGCTCTTGCCTAGCCCACAAATGCAAGGGTTGTTTTTTATTCTTAGAATGTATATAAAACAGTTAAGGCAGAACATTCTATTTTCCAGGTTCTTTCTATAATGTTATTCGGGTTCCTCCAGAGAAAGTGGACCTTGGGGATACAATCCATGGAGCCCAGGTGATATGTTCTATTCCTTCTGCAGAGAGGATGAAACCTTCTTACTACCATAGCTTTGGTGAGTGCAGAGATGAGGCAAATTGCAGTGGGGCTTGCCTTAATATCACTGTAGCAGAGGGACTAACTTTGGTAAGTCCTATGTTAATAAAGTTTATCAGAATATGGTGATAATGAGACCGAAGTGTCATTTTACTGCCAGTTAAGTTTATTCAAGTTAGTCATATACTTCTTACTCCTACTAACTTACTGCTTGAAAAGATATAATTATTTTAGTACAAGCAATTACTAAAAAATTGACAATACAAGTAGTGAACCATAATGTAAACTATGGACTTTGGGTGATACGATGTGTCAGTGTAGGTTCATCAGTTGTAAGAAATGTATCACTCTGTGTAGGATATTGACAATGCAGAGACTATGTATATATGAGGACGGGGGTATATGGGAAATCTGTATTTTCCCTTCTGTTTTACTGTGGGGTATATGGGAAATCTGTATTTTCCCTCAGTTTTACTGTGAACCTAAAACTGCTCTAAAAAGGTCAAGTCTTAACTAAAAAAAAAAAACCATTGACCATAAAGTTAATTGACAGGATTCAAAAATTTTGGTAACTTTAAATACCACAAATAGTAATCATATATGAAAAGATTTTGACTGTGTTTTTTGGGGGAAATTCATATTCTACATAGATTGCTTTAGCTTTGTCTTATAATATTTATCTTCTGCATTCTAAACCTTTATAGCCAATCTGTTCCTGGATTCTTATCCCCAGTATAAATAGTAAAAGGATTAAGGGATAAAGGTCCAGATCATAAATCACACCTTAATATTATGCTTCTTTACTTTGATCTTAAATAATAACAATTTTAAAGAAAGAAAAAAAGGATTAAAAGCAAGTTGAGGTCATTCAACCTAAACTGTTTTAAACAGTTCCCTTTTTTATGTAGGAAAAGGAACTACATATAGCAAAGCTGGGAAACAGTGAAGACTTATTTTGGGCTGGACTTTATTTAGGTCAGCAGTAATATGTGCAAGCATTCAGACAAGTCATGTAACTGTCACATTTCAGACAACTCTGGTTTACCAAATACATTGCATTGTTTGCTGGAACCTTTTAGGAATGACAAAGAACTACATAATCTTCATAGAACAGCCTCTGAAGATGAATCTATGGAAAATCGTCACTTCTAAAATTCGGGGAAAGTCTCTTTCAGATGGAATAAGCTGGGAACCCCAGTATAATACACGATTTTATGTGGTGGATAAGCACACTAGACAGGTGGAGTATTTTGAATATATTTATCATGAAAATGATTGGAAGCAAAGGCAAATTTCCATATGGTCGATTTTTATCTTCACTGGGCATTACTTATGAATACATGACACTGAATTGAGGATATTATTTTATTCCATAGGTAGGGCTAGCTATTTATTAAGACAGTGGATTTTGCATATTACAAAATTGTAGGAAATGGTTTTATCCTTCTAATTATCTGATGCAATTAAAATGGCATCTAGAAACCCTCTTAGCATGGGTTTTTCCATATAATATTTGCAAAAAAGGATGTTGTTTATACAGAGGTCTTTTGTAACTTTTGCAATGATTCTTTAATTAGTTGCTTCTACAACTTCTTGATATGTAAATATGATAATCCTCCTGAAGTCCAAAGCACATTGGTTAAATATCTTTCTATACTCCTGATTGATAGCACTATTATATTTGTCTTTTTTTACCTTTAAAAGAGATAGTATCCTAAATTTACTGTACCTTAATTTCACTACAAAAAAATTCCATTTTAATAATGAGTGCATTTATCAAAGAAGTAGTCACTTAAATTGATCATAAGTTACTTAATAACAGTATTTTCCACTTAACCGTGCATTTAGAGTCCAGGAATTAATTATCCTTCAAAACACTGGGCCATATTTCATGAAGAATTTTAACTTAGTTGTACCGTGTTTCCCGAAAATAAGACCGGGTCTTATATTAATTTTTGCGCCAAAAGATGCATTAGGGCTTATGTTCAGGGGATGTCATCCTGAAAAATCACGCGAGGGTTTATTTTCTCGTTAGGTCTTATTTTCGGGGAAACAGGTAACAGTTGGTTTATCGTCCTAATTCAATGATTAATAGGAGACGAGATGACTTAAGCAAGCAAAGCTTAAATCAAAGCATGTTTGCTTCTTCATTCTAAATTCTACTTTTTTGCACCTACCAGGCCTGTCACATAATGGGGGAAAATCTTAATTTGAGCTTGGTGGATCTGTTCCCTAAAGGAAAGAAAAGAAAAGACAAGAAAATGTCTCTTTTTCATTGTTTGTCTTTCCCCCTGCAGCTTCTTCCAGGGATGTACTACAGTAAACCTTTTGTTACTTTTCATCAAATCAATGCCTTTGAGGATCAGGGCTGTGTTGTAATTGATTTGTGCTGTCAAGATAATGGAAGAAGCCTAGAAGTTTACCAACTGCAGAATCTTAGGAAAGCTGGGGAAGGGCTTGATCAGGTAAACATGTCTGATTTATCAGGAATTATCAAAATAATTTTGAACCACCCAAGTTCTGGCTTTGGCTTTGGAACTAGCTGCTTATTTGCCTCTTTGGCAAATAAAAAAGGAGAATAGTTTTAAAGTATTGAAGGCACAGTTTTGTCATTTATTTAATATTAAAAAATAATTGGAAGTACTGACTTAATATCTAATAAATAAAAAGCATGTTTTTTAAAAAAGCCAAGAGATATGGTTTGAAGCGCTTGTGATTAGTTGCTCATTACACTTCACCACTAAACATACTTAAATTTACTGGAAGGGAAAGCAAAATAGACTATAACCATAATTCTCTGATAAAGAAAGTGTATCCGTTCATCTAGTTGAAGTGTTTCACTTTTTTTGTGATATTGAAACCAAGGTACAATTTTTCCTTGGATTGTGTAATGTAAATTGTTTATAGCTATGGTTTTATTTTTAAACCTTTTTAAAACATTGCTTTTAAAGTTTACTTACGCTTACTAAGTTTATTTAATGTTATAGCCATATAATAGGTCTTGAAATCTGCAGTATAAGTCCTCTATTCATTTTTAGGATTGCCTGGGTTTTTCTTGGCTTTGTGCATTTCCATAAATCATAGAATCAACTCATCAATTTTTACAAAGAAAAAAACCACCTTGGTTGGGATCATGTTGACATATGGATCAATTTGAGGATAATTGATATCTTTACAATAATGAGGAATATTGGGTCCTCCAATCTGTGACCATGGAATATCTCTCTATTTATTATATTTGAGTCTTTTAACATTTCTCTCAGTAATATTTATACTTTTTGGTGTAAGGATATTACATATCTTTTCTTAAAAGTATCCCTAGGCATTTAGTGTGTTTTGAAACTCTTGTAAATGGTATCTTTTAAAATTTCGTTTTCTGTTTTTTTCTGGATAATAGAAATATAATTGATTTTGTATACTGACCTCATGTTTAGAGATCATGGTAAATTCACTTAACAGTTTAAATAGTTGATCCATAGATTATTTTGGATTTTTGATGCATACAGTCATGTTACCTGAGAATAATGCAGATTTTCCCCCCTTCTTTCCAATATGTATGCCTTTTATCTTTCTTGCATTAATTGTACTATCTGGAAACTCAAGTTGAAAAGAAGTGATGATAGCAGTTTATTAAACATTTCCCCTATCCTATTTGGAAAATGTTTAATAATTCACTATTATGAAATTGCTACAGGTATTTTTCTAGAGACCCGTTTCAGTTTATTTATTTACTTATTTATGTAGTAATTAATCTTGGGGGCTAACATTGGTTAGTAAGATTATATAGGCTTCAAGTGTATGTCTCTGTTCTATGTCACCTGTATGTTGCATTGTGTGCTCACCACCCAGTGTCAGTTCTCCTCCTATCACCATATATTTTGCCCCCCTTTTCCCTTCTCTACCCAACCCTTGCCCTCTGTTAACCACTAACTTGTTGTCTGTGGCTATGAAGTGTTGTTTCTTTCTTTGTCTTGAGATTATCAGGCTAAGCTAAATAAGTCAGAAAAAGTCAAGAACCATACGACTTCACTCATATGTGGGATATAAAACTGAAAGCAACAAAAGAACAAGACAAAGAGATTATCTTAATGGTGCCTTTTGATAAACAGACATTGTCCAGTGTATCAATCTCTTCCTTTATGAATAAAACATTGTGTATCATGTTTTAGATATTTTCCCATGCTAAAGTCATGAAAATATTCTTCTATATTATCTTCTCAAAGAATTTTCAATTTGAAAAATTAAGTGTTCATATATGTATTATTGTTTCTGGACTCGATGTTCTGTTCCAGTTGTCTACTTATGTATACTTGTGCCAGTACCACATGGTTCTAATTACTATCATTGTATAAAAAATATTGATGTTTAGTAGATCAAGTCCTCCTAATTTTACTTCCATAGTGAGCATCATGGCAATTCTGGCCCTTTACATTTTTGTATAAATTTTAGAGTCAGCTTGTCAGTTTACACACACACACACACACACACACACACACACGCGTACACACACATCTCAAAAAACTCTTATGTTTAACGTTTAGAGGAACTGCCAAACTGCTTTCCACAACAGCTGCACCATTTTACATTCCAACCAGCAATGCACAAAAGTTCCAATTTCTTCACATTCTCACCAACACTGTTATTTTCTGTTTTTTTTTAATCTTTTATAGTAGCCATCCTAATGAATGTGAAGTGTTTTAATATGCGTTTTGCTAATGACTAATTACGTTGGGGTCTTTTCACGTGTTTATGGGCTATTTCTGTATCTTTGGTGAAAGATCTTTCAGTCCTTTGCCTATTTCTTTTCATTTATTAAATTTATTGAGGTGACATTGGTAGTAAAATTACATAGGTTTCAAGTGTACAATTCTGTAATACATTATCTATATATCACATTGTGTGCTCACCACCCAGTCAGTTCTCCTACCATCACCATATATTTGACCCCTTTTCTCCTCTTCTACCTCCATTTTTAAATTGTTTTTCTGTATTGTTTCTTACAACTGCATGTGAATCTGCAATTATAGCAAAATAAAAAAGTTTAACAAAACAATTCCTTGATTTTGTCTGGCTCTCAGCTGCTTCTTTCCCAAAGCAGCTAATGTCTTTAGGGGAAAAATGGCCCCTAATATCTAGTTCATCTCTGTGGGTTTCCTTCTCCTCTCAAATCTGCCCCATTTTTCTTCACTGCCTCTTTAGCTCACCAGAACAGCTGTTTTATTATTATCTTTTTTATTTTTTTATTTTTACGCAGGTTTATTTTTATGCAGGGCACAGCTCACAGCGGCCCAAATCGGCTACCTTGGTGTTATTAGCACCACGCTCTAACCAACTGATCTAAGTGACCGCGCCCAAACAGCTGTTTTAAACATTTTGTCCAGCTTTTCTGGGTGTTCTCAGTGGGACAGTTGATCCACATTACATAATCCATCATTATTGGAAGTCTCTTTTTGTTCAGCTATGGTTTTGCAGAAGAAAAAAAATGTTTAAATAAATTTAAAAGTAATTTTTTAAAAGCTAAGTCTTTATGTAGCTTAAATTAGCACTAAATTTTTACTCAATATAAGGCATTTCTATATGAGAAGGAGAGAATATGGACTAGGAATATGGGAGGAAATGGCAGTTTGTTGTCCATCTTATATTTTCAGAGAGGAAAATGGGCTTAAACCAGTCTTATTGTCAGAAGAAATACCCTTATTTTATTAGGGTCTTCTGCTTAAACATCATCTCTGCAGAGAGGCTATATAGGGGGTCCCCAAGTCCACCCCTTGATGATTCACTGGGAGGACTCACAGGTCCCAGAAAAATCAGCAAATGGAAGAGGCACAGGGGATGAAGCGTGGAGGAAACCAGGTGCATGCTTCTAAGAGTCCTCTCCTAGTCGAGCCACACAGCACGCACCTGATTCCTCCAGCAATTCACTGTGACAACTTGTGTGAAATGTTGTGTGCCAGGAAAGCTCACCCAAGTTGGTTGTCCAAGGTTTGTGTCGAGGATCTGCACGTAGACATACGGCCCCCACGAGTCACCTTAGTTACTGAAGCGTCAGACCCTCATTGTAAAATCAGGTGTTCATCACAAACCACATTCTTAGCATATACTGTCTGGACAAACTAGTACAACGTGACTCAAGGATTTGTAGTGATTGCTTAGTTCTCACTTATTTTCTTCAGTGTCGGTTTTCTTCAGTGAGGGGACTAATACCCAATAAGAGTTTGTGAGAGGGCTTGGTAACTGAGGTTCTTATGTCATTTTAACACTGTACCTCTTTCCATCATGTATATGAATGTGTAAAAGGTTATTGGCACGCAAAAACACTCTTATCAGACAGGACAGTCCAAGGAAGAGCTCAGCTCCCGGGTGCCAGACAAGGGCCCATCATGAAAATAGGTCTTTCACGAGAATGTCCCGGGTTTGAGCATCGTGGGCCTGCTACGTTACCCCTTTTCCACACACAGGTGTGTCCTGACCAAACCTGAAGATGGAAGCGTCTCTTGTGGCTGTCTAGGCCCTCACCCTGTAGTATGTGTTTTAATGGCACTTATCACTATTAGATCTTGGGCTATATAATCATTTGTTTATTTGACACAAATTAAATAACATTTTATTTCTCACTTATTATCATTCTTTCTCCACTACAATATAAGTTCCATGAGGCCAGGGATTCTGTTTTGTTCACTGTTGTAGTCCCAGTGTTCAAACTGTGCTTGGCTTATAGTAGGAACTCAGTATATATTTGTTAAATGAATGAATGGAAATGATCATTTATGCAATTAGGAATGCCAATAATGTTGACTGGACCTAATTTATTGGAACATGCTGTTATTCTCTGAATGACAACTTTCTCATCTGTTTATTTCTCTCTCCTGAACAGGTTTATAATTCAGCAGCCAGGTCTTTCCCTCGAAGGTTTGTTTTGCCCTTATCTGTTAATTTGAATGCCCCTGAAGGGGAGAACCTCAGCCCGTTGTCCTATTCTTCAGCCCGTGCTGTGAAACAGGCTGATGGAAAGGTATGCTATGAACCGACATTAGACTAAGACTTTGAACTTTATTCCACAGTGCTTGGTGCACAAGTTTCATAATATTCAGCTGAGCAGGGCAAGGTCAATGCACATTGCATGCACAAGAACCACAGAATTCTGGGGTGGGAGGGAGCACTGTTTACCTCTATTCCCTTTGTGTTTTGAAACAGATATATGCAACTTTCTAATGGTTGTGAAATGTCTAAATATTTGAGATTGGTACTGACCATCCCTACGTTTTAGATAATTTGTGCTTACTACAGGCCTGTCATTGTGTGACATATCAATGTCTTAGCTTTGGTAGAATACAAAGCCCACATCTACCTCCTATGCCATTTGACAGCTTAGTCACAAAACCCAATACTCTTTTGTACATTCACACACATGATGGAAAAAGGAACAATGTAAAAATGACATAGAGCCTCAGTTTCCAATACTGTTATAAGGTGTTAGCCCCTGCAGGGACTTACACTGAAGAAAATGAGTGAGAATTAAGCAATCACTGCAAATCTTTTGGGGACCTCTTTTAGATTTGGTGCTCTTATGAAAATCTACATTCCAAGGACTTAGAGGAGCAAGGAGGTATTGAATTTCCCCAGATCAACTATGGCCAATTCAGTGGCAAAAAATATCGTTTCTTCTACGGCTGTGGCTTTCGGCACTTGGTGGGGGATTCTCTGGTCAAAGTTGACGTGGTGAACAAGATGCTGACGGTAATGAAAATCTCTTTCCTTTTTTAAGTCCTTAAAAGACCGGTTCTGCTCTTTGAAATAGTTTCTATTTTGTTTCAGGTAGCTTTGAGATTCTTTAGTATTTAAGCAGCTCAGCCATTTCCTTTTATTAGGTTTGAGAACCATGGAATCACTTAGCTGAGGGGTATGTTCCCTCTAAGGAATCTAAATGAACCACAAGCCCAGAAAAATTATTCTATTATTTATTTATTTTTTAAGGATTTTTTGTTGTTGGGGAAAGGAAACAGGACTTTTATTGGGGACAGTGTGTACTTCCAGGCCTTTTTCCCAAGTCAAGTTGTTGTCCTTTTAATCTTAGTTGTGGAGGGTGATGTTCCGCTTCAAGTTGTTCTTTCAGTGGAGGGCACAGCTCAGCTCCAGGTCCAGTTGCCATTTTCTTTCTTTCTTATTTTTTTCTTTTTCTTTTTTTTTTTACATAAATAAAAAAATAAATTATTTTTTATTGGTCTTTCTGGGGGCTCTTATGAGTCACTAGCTCCTTCCTTCTTGTGGTGAGCCACACCCTGAATATGGCCATGTTCAGGCTGAAGGGAATGTTCCAGCTTCTGGTGCTGGAGTCGGATGTGCTGCAGGATGCCTGAGCCAGGTCACATGTCCTAGGACGGGGCTTCCTGGGGACAGTTGCCATTTTTCTAGTTGCAGGAGGCACAGCCCACCATCCTCTGGGGGAGTCGAACCGGCAACCTTGTGGTTGAGAGCCCATGCTCCAACCAACTGAGCCATTTGGGAGGCAGCTCAGCTCAAGGTGCCATGTTCAATCTTAGTTGCAGGGCGTGGAGCCCACCATCCCTTGCGGGAGTTGAGCTGGCAACCTTGTGGTTGAGAGCCCACTGGACCATGTGGGAAGCGAACCGGCAGCCTTTGGAGTTAGGAGCACGGAGCTCTAACTGCCTGAGCCACCGGGACGGCCCCAATAATTGTATTCTTAATGTTATTTTGAGAGCAATCACAGGGTTCAGGTTGTTGGGACACCTATATTTCAGGTTAATGGGAAATTATAATTTCAGAAATTGTGTTTGATGATGATAGAATCTGTAGCTGCAAAAGCGGCCTCTGTCTCTCCTATGTTCAATTTAGTAAGCCTAATTCTTGTACTGTTGGAATACAATATTGACAGCCAAATTCATGCTGAGAGAGACAAAAGCTATACAAAGCTTCCAGCTCATAACTAACTTTTTGTCAAAAACTTTTTTGGGGACTTACAGGTGTGGAGAGAAGATGGCTTTTATCCCTCAGAACCAGTTTTTGTACCAGTACCAGGAACCAATGAAGAAGATGGTGGGGTTATTCTTTCTGTGGTGATCACCCCCAACCAGGTAAATGTAGCTCCTTGTCGTAGTCAGAAAGAAAAGTAGCCCCGAGCCTTTTGAGGGTTATATTTAGTTATACTGTTGATAGTTTAGTTTGATTCCATTGCTGTACTTTGTTCTTTTTTCCCTCTCCTTACTATTTATGCGTCCTCTTATCATAATCCAAACTTTATTAGTGTTTTAAATTTCTATTTGTAGAAGTGTGATACTAATTTATATTTGCATAGAAATATATTTACAAAGGACTCTCATCCATATTATCTTATTTAGTCATCAAAACACCTTCGTGGGATACCATTTACACATGTGGAATTTGTAACCTAAGAAAGTCGAAAGAGACTGTCATCGGATCTCATAGTAGTAAAGCCAGTATTTAAATTCCAATCTTCTGACTTCGAGTCTAATATTCATCACACCGTGTGTGTTGCCAGTTTCAACCCAATGACCCAGAAGTCTAATGTCGTAAGCCCTAACCTAGTGTTTCAATAATGTTGATATGCAACTTCTCATTTAGGGCAATTTTGTGGCAAATAGGTTTACTGGAAGTACCAACTTTGATCAATTATTAGGGTGTAGCATTCTGAGCCTTTTGACAGGTTGGTGAGAAATGTGCTGTGATCAATTTGTAATGTCTGCCATGGGCTTAGGAGGACTTAGTTCTCATACCACGTACTTGCCGCTCCCATAATTGTACCAGGACAAATCTCTGCCTTGCAATGCTACCTTTTGAACAGCTCCAAAGTAACACAAAATGGAGGCATTTCAAATTTGGAGGAAAGAATTTTGATGTCTCTTAGGAGATTGAAAAGGAACAAGTAAAAAGATCCTAAACTCAAAGAGATCCTGTGAAGGTGATTGATAGAAACAACTTATTTTTTTTGCTCTCGTCATGAACTTCTAAAGCCATAATCTCCTTTTCAGTCCAATTCAGCAATTCAGCAAACATTTAGTGCATGTATAAGTAAGGCACTGTTATAGGTACTGGGCATAGATAGGAAAATAAATAACACACGGTCTCTCCATTAGTAATTTGATACTAGTAGTAATTTGATCGAGTGGAAGAGATAGCCAGATTTTTTATAGAAAAAAACTTTTATTTTTCAGTATTGTTTTTCCTTTTCTAGAACAAAAGCAATTTTCTCCTAGTCTTGGATGCCAAGAACTTTAAGGAACTGGGCCGAGCAGAGGTGCCTGTGCAGATGCCTTATGGGTTCCATGGCACCTTCGTAAACATCTGATGGAAGAACCACAAGGTGTGGGAAGTAGGTTTGAAATGAATGTGCTCTGTACAGAAGAGAAACCAAAAAGGGAACCTTCCAAACCATAGACATCTGGTTTTTAAATTTCTATTAAAAACAGAATCCATGAGATAATTATGGTTTTATATTTTCTTTGTGCTCTCCCTTGAATGCAGTAAGCAAGCGCTGATGCAAACTTTTTAAAAAAGATTTTTTTAAATGGCTTTCACACTTTAATTGCAATCCACAGTAGGAAGGACATTTTATAGTACAGCCTAGCACCTAGGTAGTCTATAGCTATACATCGACAAAGTTTTATGAAACAAAAGTTTTATGAACAATAGTTTATGAAACAAAAGTTTTATGAGAAATAATTTCTTGTAGCTATACTCTGCTATTTTCTATTTTATTCTATTTCATTAAGAAATTCCTTGTTAGGAGCAGGGAAGGCCAAGATGGCATCTGTGGCAGCTGAAACCCAGGCGTTGGGTTGCAAAGGGCCTCCTCACCCCACATTCAGAGGGAGCTCCCAGATGGGCTTCAATACGACGGGGGAAGGGGATGCTGCAGCAACTACAGGAGCAGGCCAGTGAGGAGCTGGGCTTTGGATATCACAATCCATGCCTGGTGCAGGAGCCAAGAGGCTCATGGGCCCTGCAGACAGGTCAGCCCTGCTTGACACCTGGGAGGAAGCTCTGGTCAGCAAGGTAAATGGGATGGGGGCTGAGTGTGAAGTGATGCCTGGCAGAGCTGTTCCCTGAGACGTGGGTAGGCGGGGCCTTTCTGGCTAGCTTCCCACAACTGGGGGTTGATGTGTTCCCAGGCATTGGACCCTCCTTGGCACGGTGTCCAGGTTCTTGGCATCTTGAGCAAAGAATTGAATGAGACACGTAGGTCAAGTGGTTAAAAAGTTTATTAGAACAGATGGTATACTCCAAAGAATTAGGAGCAGGGGGAGCACTAAGAAATGCTGCTCAAGGCTCAGGGCTCAAGGTGGCATTGTTATTAGGGGAGAAAATACACTCCAAAGGGTTTGGAGTGGGCCCCTGAGAAAAGGCAAGGCTCAAGAGGGGCTCAAGGTTCAAAGCTCAAGAGGGAAGTGGCTTATGGCTCAAGGGAGCCTGGGTGTTTTATCTTTTGGCTCTGTGATGGGCTCTTCCCCTGTGGGACTACTTGATCGACACGTGATTGATAATGGCCCTTGTCTCACCTTCTTAGACTGCGCATGTCTTTTCCCAGAGTTCAGTCTGTTATAATGATATTAATGAACTCTGGGCATAGGTATGATATTACAATGAAGATGTAATGAGGTTAGGGTGAGATGGAGGTTGTTGCAGCCCTTTGCTGCAGACTGGTCTAATGTCTTGTCTTTTAGTCTCCTCACAGTGGCTAACAGGGCAGATAAGGGAAGAATTTGAGAGGTGTCCAAGGCGATGCTCCCCATAGATTGAGACCCAATTACCTGTTTCTAACTGCCTGCCTTGATTTCCCTGAGAGAAGTGAGCCCCATAAATTTCTGTGGGGAGTTCAAGGACAGGAGGTCTCTTCTGTATCTCCTTCAAGCTGAGCAAGGGGGTAGAGCTGTCCCCACCTAATGGGGATTCACGAAACTCTAACCCTATCTGATCTTAAATAAAAAGAAGGATCTCTTCTTACTTGATCAGGGTGCACTGGGAGCATCGCTAGGACATAATTCGTATCCTGACTGGGCACTAGATGGGGAGAGACAGGTATTAGTAAATAAATTAAAAGTACAGGCTCCGGGGATGGCTCTCAAAGCATATTTATCTTATTTTTAGCCCGGGGTTAGGTATGGACTGGCCTGGAGTAGTGTTAAAACCCATTTGGTCTCTGGGATGGCGTTTTATTTATCCAAGAGGTAGGTCTGGAATGGCTTGGGGGATTGTTTGGCTACAATGATCACAATTAAGGAGTTTTTAAGTAGTTATCTGAAACAAGGTTGGGAATAATTTTCTGATTTAGGCTAGGAACAATCTTTAGGATTAAGAAACTGATTTGAAGAGTGATTAAAACGAGGGGCTAAAGAGCTAAGAAACTAAGGAAAAGAAGACTTAAACTTCTATACTCAGGAGGCTTAAAACTTCCAGAGTGACGGGGCTTAAAACTTCCATAAGTGAGGGGGCTAAAAACTTCTATACTGAGGAGACTTAAAACTTCTTAGTGAATAGACTTAAAACTTCTATATTGAGGGGTCTCAAAATTTCTCTACTGAGGGGGCTTAAAACTTCTATATTGAGGACTCTTAAAACTTCTAGTGAAGGAACTTAAAACTTCTATAGTGAGGGGACTAAAAACTTCTGTAGTAAGGGGCCTTGAAACAACTTACTGAGGGAGCTTAAAAGTTTTATACTGAGGGGACGTAAAACTATAGTGAGCGGGCTTAAACCTTCTATAGTGAGAGCGCATGAAACTTCTATAGTGAGGATTCTTAAAACTTCCATAGTGAGGGAATTTAATTACTATCACTGTATAAAAACATCCCGAGGTGTAATACATCAAGTCCTCCATCAATGGCCTCATGGCCATTCTGGTCCTTCACATTTTTGAATAAATTTTAGTCAGCTTGTCAGTTTACACACACACACACACACAAACACACACACACACACCAAAAACAAAAACATAAAGTCTCTCGGATTTTAATGCATCTGCTCTGAATCTATATATCAGCTTGAGAGAGAATTAACATCTTAACATAATGTTAAGTCTTCCAGTACATGAACACAGTATATGCTTTTATCCATTTATTTGGGACTTTTTAAATTTCTTTCAGTGTTATACAGTTTTCTGGGTACAAGTTTTGTGTATCTTTTGTTAAATTTATTCCTAGGCATTTGACTTTTTTGACATTATTTAAAATATGACTTACTTTTGCTTTCATTTCTGTTACTACTGTTGTATTGCAATAGAACTGATTTTTGTTTGTGGATCTTATATTCAGTAATGCTGCAATTACACATATATAATAATTAATATTCTTTGTGATTTTGTACATCTACGGTCATATCATATGCAAGTAATGACGGTTTCTTCCTTTCAAAAGTATTTGTCGGCTTTCTGTTTCTTGCCTTATTTCACTGGACTTCCTGTACAATATGGAATGTAAGGGGTAACAGCTGGCATCGATATTTGGTTACCAGTCTGACAGGTAAAATTTTCAGCATTTTACCATTAAGTATGCTGTTGATGTAGGTGATGTTGGATCTGCTGGCAGTTTCTGAGTGAGGGCCGGGATCGTGTCTCGTGAAGCCGAAGAATGCAAACACGGACCAGGGAGAGGCAAAGAGTTTTGAAAAAGAGGATAGTTTATTAGAGGCAGGAGAAGAGGTTGCAGCTCCCAAGCGGGAGGGTGTCCCGAATGGGGGTGCCCCGTGACTGAGGCAAAAGCTCTTACTTTTATACCTTCCCTTGCCTGCTCGGGGAAGAAGGGAACTTGTTTGAAGAAGGGAACTGGCGCCTTCTAATGAAAATCATCTACCGGGTTTGTTCTGCTTGCCCATCCTAAAGGAATTAGCAAAGTGACCCACTCTTTCTCTCTCAGATCTGCTCCATTTGTCAGGCCAAAAGGAATGTTATGATTAATCTCAAGGCCTTGTGTATCGATAAGTATTATCGATTGCTGTGCACAGCCTTATTTTCAAGGCCCGATACGCAAGACACACCACCACAAGCCGGGATGAAGTGGTTAAAGAGTTTTATTACAAAGTGAAAGTAAGTAAGACAAGACAGAGATTAGAGGAACATATTATCATACCACTAACAAGCAAGGAGGCAATTCATCATACCACCAGGGCCCGGTCAATTAGAGTCGTAGAAATAGCAACGGCCTTTCATTAGCAGGGCAAAATCCTCATCGAGTAAAGTTATCAGCACGGGCGAAACATCATGCGCAGAAACAGCACCGGTAAAAAATCTACAGGGGCGAAACATCATGCACAGAAACAGCACCGGCCCTTCATCAGCACGAGTGAAACACCTTACAGCAGCCCAGGCGGCCGGGGAACAACTGTTGCTGTTGCTCCTCCGCTTTCTGGGGTTTTGAGGACTTCACTAACAACAGCAGCAAGGAGCCAATAAGCATACGTGTTAACAACACAAGGAACTGGTCTCGGATCTGGCTAGGAGCCGGGGCCAGTCCTTGGTACGAGATTAGATGTATCACAGCTCAGCCCACCTGTGGCAAGGCGAAGGCCAGGCTCCACATCCTGTAAATATTTTCTTGGTCCTTGGGAGGGTAGCCAATCCTTCCAAGGCCAAGCACGTATCCCAGCCACTGTGAGAGTTTACATCCCCAAATGTTCCCAGGCAGACCTTCATATATTCTATTCCTTACACCTTGTTACATTATGTCCTGGAGCGAAGGAGTGATTTCAAAACCTGAAGTTTTAGGATAGGACTGTCTTTGTTTATTCCACCAGGGACCTCCCTGTCTACCGAGGGACATGCTAACTCTCCTGTATCACTGTTTGCCATAGGTTAAAAAAAACACACCTCATAGACGTTGTTTTCTAGAGAAGTTTTGGATTTAAAGGAAAATCAAGCAGGAAGTACAGAGTTCTCACATATTCCCTTCCTCTTATCTCTCCAGCTTCCCCTGTTATTGACATCTTGTCTGGTTGGTACATTTGTTACAATAGATGAACCAATGTCGACACGTTGTTAACTCAGTTCCATAGTCGACATTAGAGTTCACCCTTTTATTGTACAGTTCTATGGATTCTGACAAACGCGTAATGTCATTTATCCACCACTATAGTATCCTACGGAGTAATTTCACTGTCCTAAAAATACTGCATTCCACCTATTGTGACCTCTCTAATTCCCTTAACCTCCGGAAACTACTAATCTTTTTACTGTCTCAGTACTTTTTCCTTTTTCAGAATGTCATGCAGTTAGAATCATGTAATGCGTAGCCTTTTCAGACTGGCTTCTTTCCTTTAGCAGTATGCATTTAAGTTTTCTCCATGTCTTTTAGTATCTTGGCAGCTAATTTCATCACTAAATAATATTTTATTTTACGGGTGTACGGCACTCTGTTTATCCATTCACCTATGGAAAGCTATCTTGGTTGCTTTCAGTTTTTGGCAATTATGTATGACACCGTCGTAAACACATGTGTGCAGGTTTCAGCTGTGTTTGTCTATTCATTCTGCCTTGAAACCTAGCCACTAAGTTCTTAAACTCATTGAGTTTTTCACTTCTAGAATTTTGGTTTAGTTTTCTTTTATAATTTCTAGTTGTCTGCTTAGTGGTCAATTTGAGAGAGTTTCCTTCAACATATTCAGAATAGTTAGAGTCTGATAACTCTATCTAGGTCTCCTGTGGCTTTGTTTCTGTCATTTGTTGTTTATCTTGTTATTTTTTAAACCATGATCTCTGGACCTTTCAACCACGTGTTGGTTAAAAATATATAACCAAGGGCTGGCCTGGTGGCTCAGGCGGTTAGAGCTCCGTGCTCCTCCGAATGGTGCCGGATGGATTCCCACATGGCCAGTGGGCTCTCAACCACAAGGTTGTCAGTTCAGTTCCTGGAGTCCCGCAGGGGAGCAAGGGATGGTGGGCAGGGCCCCCTGCAACTAAGATTGAACTCGGCACCTTGAGCTCAGCTGCCTTCTGGATGGCTCAGTTGGTTGGAGCCGGTGCTCTCAACCACAAGGTTGCCAGTTGGATTTTTGACTCCCACAAGGGATGGTGGGCAGCGCCCCCTGCAACTAAAATTGAACACGGCACCTTGAGCTGAGCTGCTGCTGAGCTCCAGGATGGCTCAGTTGGTTGGAGCGCGTGCTCTCAACCACAAGGTTGCCGGTTTCCACTGGCGCAAGGGATGTTGGGCCTTGCCCCCTGCAACTAGCAAGGGCAACTGGACCTGGAGCTGAGCTGCGCCCTCCACAACTAAAACTGAAAGGACAACAACTTGAGTTCGAAAAAAGTACACACTGTTCCCCAATAAAATCTTTAAAAAAACAAAACAAAACAAAACAAAATCCCAAAGGAACCCTCAAGGAAAAGGTGTGGGGGCCTCTCATCCTGGAGGAAGGAGTTCAGAGCTTGGATTAGAGAGTGATTCAACTAAAATGCGAGAGGCGTTGATTAAAAAAGTTGTCTGCCCTGTCCCCCTGTCCAGGGGAGGGGAGATAGCAGAGGAGGGTGAGGTAAAAAATAGGGGGCAAAAAGAGGTAAAGTCTAGACCCTCTTAATCCTTCAGAGTACAAGGGAAAATGGCAGGGCGTCCTGCTGTCGGTTTCCTCAGGACCCGCGGAGGGGAAAGGTGCAGACGGGGGCAGGCGTCCCTGCCCCCGGCTGCTCCAGGGGCCTGGCCCCCGGACACGGTCAGCCCTAGCGCTAGGTCTTGTATCCGACGGCAAATCTGACCGAGTCGGAGGATGAAAGAGGGAAGACTTCCCTAAGTAAGGGTAGCAAAACGGACTGAGGAAAGTTTGAGTGCAGTGGAGGGTGGGGGGACGGTACAGAACAGAGGCGACAGGGAAGGGCAATAGGGAGGAAAGATGGGGTAGTAGGGGCAGTTTTCCAGCGGAGGCAGCTGGGGCCCTCCCAAAGGGCTCCTGACTAGTAACAGGCTCTCCAGAGAGAGAGAGTCATGGACGATTGCCCTGGGGAGGATGGCCCCCTTTGGTGGCCCCTGCAGTGTATAACTGAAGGAAGGGAGAGAAGCGGGGAGGAGAATCTTAAAAGGATGTCCCTCTGGGGAACATAAAAGGATGTCCCTCTAGCAGGTAGCTATGAGGTGAGAAAGTTTCCCATAGACCCCCCACAATCCAGACGAGAGAGGGAGAGAGCTTGCCGGAAAATTCAGGGAGTGCCAAGTAAGTGGCCTCCTTGTCTTGAAGAAATGGCCTCACCTGCAACTAGGAGAGTTACCCGCACATGGTGGAGCTGGAGGCCTGTGATAGGACTGGGCACCTTCATCTTCATCGGTGCCGAGTATCCCAAAGGAGGGGAAGATTATTGGCCGGGGCCAGGAAGTGGATGTTCCTGAGCCTTGAGGGCCTGGAGGGCAATCTGACATCCACTGGTCACCACGGCCACATAGGGGCCCACGCTTAGTAGGAGGCCGTGTGTTAGGGCAAGAGCGGCTCCAGTGTCCCGGAAGACCACATTTAAAGCAGGCACTTGGTAATTAGGCTGTGCAGAGGATTGGGGTCCCAGTTCTTTCCTTTGGGGCCAGCCCGGCCTAATGGCCTGGGAAACTGCTGCGGCAACCATGTGTAAGGCCTGGGTATGGGCCTGTCTACTCTCCGTCTGGATTATTGAAGACCTTAAAGGCCAGATCTAAAAGATCTGTTTGGTGGGGGGGGTGAGGACCCTTCTCTAATTTCTGAAGCTTCCTGCGAATATCAGGCCCACTGGGAGATGAAATGCATGGCTCAGGCAGCTCTGCCATGCGGAGAGTCAGCATTAATATTAGTGTAGGTTTGTAGGGTTCTGAAAGGCGAGAGAGAAAAACAGCTGGGTTCTCAGGGCGGTCCTGGTAGATTTCCCTCACTTTTTCATACTTGACAGCTTTCTGAATGGCTGCTTTCATGCCCTGAAGGAGACAATTAACCACATGGTCTCTCTTTAAGTGGTCCGGTCCGGATTAGGCGGTTTCCCTAGCTTTTCGAATGATAGCATCCCTTTGGTCAGAGTTAGTACCCGTGGAAGGAACAATATAGATGTCCCGCCAAATAAGGTCATAGCTAAGTGTGAGGTATTCGAACTCTTTAGGAAAGTTGGAGGGACCTGAAGAAAAGAAGCCTAGCTCAGATTCAGTGTGACTCAGGTCTGTCATCGAGAAAGGCACATGGAACCCAACAAGGCCGTCATCGCCTGCCACTTCCCTGAGAGGGATCTGGGTGGCTGGGGGTGCATAAGGTCAGGTTGAGCAGGGCAAGAAAGGTCCGGAGGAAGCAGGGCAGTGGTGGAGTAAGTATCGGAATGGGATGTGGGGGCAACGGTTTGATACGGTGTGGGGATTTGAACTAGCTGTAGTCAGGGATGAGAGGAAAAACCAGGGGGTCCGGAGCAGAGGGAGAAGAAGAGAGGACTTTAAACTTCTATACTGAGGGGCTTAAACCTTCTATAGTGAGGGGATTACTCTTCTATAGTGAGGAGACTTGAACCTTCTTCACTGAGGGGGCTTGTGGGGACAGAGCCCCAGAGGGCAGTTTCCAGGCTCTCGGCCTCATGTGGAGAGGTGCTGGCTCAGATAGTGGATGGCCGTCAGCTGTGGCTGGTTGGCTGGCCGTCAGCTGTAGCCATTAAGCCATTGGTCACTGATATAACTACCGCGGCTATGGAGGGGAGCCGAGGAGAGTGAAGGAGGAGACTGAAGGAGAGTAAGGAGAGTCGAGGAGAGTTGGTCGGTTGGCAGCAAAGCGGACAGCAGGTCGCACGTCGTGTAAATCCAGCTTCCAGTGAGACCATAGTGGTATGACTTCCCTACCTATGTGTCGTGCGGGGTGTTCGGCAGGGCGGCCTGCGGGGTCTCTGCTCCCGCTCCCCACATAAGAACGCAGGACATGGTGAGGCCAAAAAGGAACACCCAGGAGCCATAGTTAGGGAAGTCATACCACTATGGTCTCACTGGAGGCTGGGTTTACACGACGTGCGATCTGCTGTCCGCTTTGCTGCCAACAGACCAACTCTCCTCGACTCTCCTTACTCTCCTTCAGTCTCCTCCTTCACTCTCCTCGGCTCCCCTCCGTAACCGCGGCAGTTCTATCAGTGACCAATGGCTTAATGGCTACAGCTGATGGCCAACCAGCCACAGCTGACGGCCATCCACTATCTGAGCCAGCACCTCTCCACATGAGGCCGAGAGCCTGGAAACTGCTCTCTGGGGCTCTGTCCCCACTCTCCACCCCTACAAGTTCTCGCCTCATAATCTACACAACGAGCGGCTTCTGCGAGGGTCCCTGTGCCATAATAGACTATTGACACCTATGGACGAAAAGAAACGGTAGTCTTAGGAACCAATAATGGCAAATCCCTTCCATCTGGAGGATACACGCTAGCTTTTTGTCCTGGGAAAGGAGGGTCGCTGCCACTGGCACCTTTCCCGGTTTATGGTACCAAAGTTTTATGGCAGTGCTTGGGATCCCTTGCATAGTTTCAACATGTAACAGTACAGGGGACCCCATAATAGGCCATAGTGAGAGCACATAGGTTCCCTGCAAAATCATCCCGGTATCGGGACCTCTGTATACTACAGTCCCTTGCGGTGGCCACTCAGCCACCACCCCTGGCGTCACTTGCAAATCATGAGTCAAACCGGCCCCCCATGGGGCTATCAGGCCCAACCATCGACAGTGGGGGCTTTTGACCTGCCAGGGCCAAGTCCATTGGTGCCGTTCCCCTGCTTTCAAGCATGTGAGGTCTGGCAGCAAAATGTTTCCATTTCTGCCGTAGCCTGGCTTTAACAGAGTCTCACTGGTGGTAACCTGTAATTGAATGGGAGTGGCCGTTCTATGTAGCAGAGCTTCTACTGGTGCCGGTCCTCCTTTCTGTGGTCTCTCATTCAGGACTCCCAGGACATCCCATAGACGCGAGGCCCAGTCACGCATCGTGGGAGGGTGTTTTGACACCCGGAGGCCTTGCTTCAAAAGGCCATTATAGCGTTCAATCATGCCAGCTGCTTGTGGGTTATATGGAGCATGAAACAACCATTGCACGTCCATCCTGGCAGCCCAGCGCTGCACCTCTTGCCCCGTAAAATGGGTACCCCTGTCACTTTCAATGACTTCTGGGCTCCCATAGAGGGCGCACAGCCGTGTAAGAGCGACGACTGTATGCCCCTGATCCGCGGCCGGACACCGCCAAGCAAACATTAACCTCGTAGCAGTGTCCACTGCTGTGAATGCGTATATCGCATTGCGGGCCTTAGGCAGGGGTCCAATGTAATCCACTTGCCAGCGAGTGAGGGGCACCCTCCCACGCGTTATCTGCAGTGTTTCCCACGGGAGCCTCCGCCTTTGGGGACTGTCCTGGGCACGGATGGCACAGTCATAGCAGGCATCTGCTATCTCCTGCCATTTCAAAGGCAGACCCTAGCGTCTGCTCATCTGGCACATGGTTCGGCTTCCATCCAGCGTGCTGCAATTTCCTGTGCAGCCAATGGGCCACATCAGTGGCAGGAGCCCGTTCTAACCATCGGACCCGTGCTAGGGCATCTGCTTCATCATTACCTGGGGACACTAAAGGGGAGTGACCTGTGACATGTATTAGGGTTACCTCCTTTCTCTGCCCTAGGTCCCAGAGGTCCTGCCACATGGCTTGACCCCACAGTGGATGGTGTCCTACCAACCAGTTTTGGTGTTTCCATGTAGGGAGCCACAATGTTAGGCCCCGGAACACCGTCCAGCTGTCAGTTCAAATAACTAGGGGCCCAGGCTCATGGCTGATTACCATCCACACAGCCCGTAATTCAGCCCATTGGCTACTCTGGCCTATCCCAGTATCAAACCAAATGGTGTCTGTTTTGGGCTGCACACCAATAGCCGTCCAAACAGCTGCAGCCCCTCGGCTAGAACCATCAGTAAACCAGGCATCCTCAGGTACTGGGGACTGTCCTTCTTTGTAGGGCGAGGGCTCCAAGTCCTCCCCTCTAGGCAGAGCGCTTGGCACAGCCTGGGCCACTAGCTCCCCAGGCCCCAGGACCTGTTGTAGCTCTGTGCTCAAAGGGCTTGAGCTAAGGTTGCTACACTGCTCCAAGTAGGCACCCCACTTGGCGAGGGTGGTGGTCTGTGCCACCCCGGTTTTTGGTCCCTGGGTCCACGTACGCACCCACCCCTGGACAGCATAGGTTGTTCGAACCACTACCCGTGCCGTTCCTGTGATCGCTTCTGTGGCCACTAGGGCTGCGTACACAGCGGCCAGCTGTTTCTCTATCAGAGAGTAGCGGACCTCCGCTCCTTTCCATAATTGGGACCAAAATCCCACTGGCAACCGGAGACGCTCCTGCCGTTGCCAGAGGCCCCATCCATACTCCTCTTGGGTTACATGAACATCAAGTTCAAATGGGCGGCCAGGGTCCACTACTTGCAGAGCCTGTGCCTGCTGCACTGCCCGTTTCGTGGCAACGAAGGCTTGCTCTATAGCCTCTGTCCAATCCCATGAGGCCCCCTTTTTAATCATGTTGTACAAGGGCCTTGTCATTTGTGCCATGTTGGGTACAAATGCCCACCAATATCCTAGCAGACCCAGATATGTCTGCAGATGGCTTCTTGACAGGCCATACTGGATAGTTAAAAGGACTGTGCGTTGGCCTCACAATATGTGCCTTCTCCAACTCCAATATTGTACGACCAATCTCCTCCTGCCCTCCTGGCAGGCGGTACTGTCGCACTGTAACCACGCGCCAGGAATGTGGCAACACTTGAGGAGGGTGGTGAGGATGCCCGCGTGTCACCGCTTTCACCACCCGGATCCGGAGAAGGAACTCTCCTACTGGGGTCTGTAAGCTGAGGCCATGTAACACATCCACCTCTAGTATATACTCCGGAACAGGGGAGACATAAACCTTGTAGGTACGAGGGGGAAGCCTTCCTATACCCAGTGGCAAGGAAACGGCTTTCACTGTCACAGTCTTTCCCCCATAGCCATCAATGCAGATTGCTGGTCCAGGGAACAGTTCTGGGTTCTTATAGACAAGACTGCAGTGTGCGCCAGTGTCAACTAGGGCCAAAACCCTCTGCACATTAGAAGCGGACCAATGTATAGACAGTTCCACATGGGGCCTCCGGTCCCTTCTTGTCCTCTCAGACCGGGTACCTTGGCCCCGCCCCTAATCAAGCTGAATGGAGTCCTCCTCAAGGACTCAAACCAAAGGTAAAGCCCAAACCAAAGGTAAAGGGGCGAGGTCGCGGGCCTCAGAGAGTAACACGTGCACAGACGTGGCGTGATCTCGTGGCAGCAGGGGTTGATCAGGAGAAAACAGACCAACAACCCAATGAACTCCTGCTGGAACGTTGGAAACAGCTGCGTCCGGAACTGCAATTCCGAAGCCAAAAGGAGAGTTCTGCGAAAGAAGGACCCGTGTCCCTCCAGGACTTCATGCTGCCACTTGAGGACGACTCCATTCAGCTTGATTAGGGGCGGGGCCAAAGTTGCCCGTCAGAGGGGACGAGTAGGGACCGGAGGCCCCATGTGGAACTGTCCATACATTGGTCCCCTTCTAATGTGCAGAGGGTTTTGGCCCTAGTTGACACTGGCGCACACTGCAGTCTTGTCTATGGGAACCCAGAACTGTTCCCTGGACCAGCAATCTGCATTGATGGCTACGGGGGAAAGACTGTGACTGTGAAAGCCGTTTCCTTGCCACTGGGTATAGGAAGGCTTCCCCCTGTACCTACAAGGTTTATGTTTCCCCTGTTCCGGAGTATATTCTAGGGGTGGACGTGCTACATGGCTTCAGTTTACAGACCTCAGTAGGAGAGTTCCTTCTCCGGATCCGGGTGGTGAAAGCGGTGACACTCGGGCATGCTCACCACCCTCCTCAAGTGTTGCCACAGCCCTGGCGCGTAGTTACAGTGCGACAGTACCGCCTGCCAGGAGGGCAGGAGGAGATTGGTCGCACAATATTGGAATTGGAGAAGGCACATATTGTGAGGCGAACGCACAGTCCTTTTAACTCCCCAGTGTGGCCTGTCAAGAAGCCAGACGGGATCTGGCGAATGACTGTGGGCTGTAGGGAGTTAAATAAGGTGACACCACCCTTGCTCGCTGCAGTGCCTTCAGTACATGGTTTAATGGATCGTCTGACTGTCAGCCTGGGGACATATCACTATGTAGTGGACTTGGCCAATGCTTTTTTCTCCATTGCCATTGCACGAGAGTGTCAAGAGCAGTTTGCTTTTACTTGGGACGAGCGGCAGTGGACTTTTCAAGTCCTTCCACAAGGATACTTGCACAGCCCCACTATCTGCCACGGGCTCGTGGCCCAGGATTTGGCACAGTGGGATCACCCGTCCTCTGTGGCCTTGTTTCATTATGTCGATGATATTCTATTAACATCAGATTCTCTTTCTGATTTAGAGAAAGCAGCTCCCTCTCTTCTCCGCCACCTGAAGTCACACTGCTGGGCGGTGAATGAGGAAAAGGTCCAAGGCCCTGTCTTATCCGTCAAGTTTTTGGGTGTTGTGTGGTCGGGTAAGACAAAGGTTATACCCGAGGCTATTATTGATAAGATACAAGCCTTTCCCCGGCCGACCAAGGTCTCCCATCTGCAGACATATTTGGGTCTGCTAGGATATTGGCGGGTGTTTGTACCCCACATGGCACAAATGGCAAGGCCCTTGTACAACATGATTAAAAAGGGGGCCTCATGGGATTGGACAGAGGCTATAGAGCAAGCCTTCGTTGCCACGAAACGGGCAGTGCAGCAGGCACAGGCTCTGCAATAGTGGACCCTGGCTGCACATTTGAACTTGATGTTCATGTAACCCAGTAGGGGTACAGATGGGGCCTCTGGCAACGGCAGGAGCGTCTCCTGTTGCCAGTGGGATTTTGGTCCCAATTATGGAAAGGAGCGGAGGTCCGCTACTCTCTGATAGAGAAACAGCTGGCCGCTGTGTACGCAGCCCTAGTGGCCACAGAAGCGATCACAGGAACGGCACGGGTAGTGGTTCGAACAACCTATGCTGTCCAGGGGTGGGTGCGTACGTGGACCCAGGGACCAAAAACCGGGGTGGCACAGACCACCACCCTCGCCAAGTGGGGTGCCTACTTGGAGCAGTGTAGCACCCTTAGCTCAAGCCCTTTGACCACAGAGCTACAACAGGTCCTGGGGCCTGTGGAGCTTGTAGCCCAGGCTGTGCCAAGCGCTCTGCCTAGAGGGGAGGACTTGGAGCCCTCGCCCTACAAAGAAGGACAGTCCCCAGTACCTGAGGATGCCTGGTTTACTGATGGTTCTAGCCGAGGGGCTGCAGCTGTTTGGACGGCTATTGGTGTGTAGCCCAAAACAGACACCATTTGGTTTGATGCTGGGACGGGTCAGAGTAGCCAATGGGCTGAATTACGGGCTGTGTGGATGGTAATCAGTCATGAACCTGGGCCCCTAGTTATTTGTACTGACAGCTGGGCGGTGTTCCGGGGCCTAACGTTGTGGCTCCCTACATGGAAACACCAAAACTGGTTGGTAGGACACCGTCCACTGTGGGGTCAAGCCATGTGGTAGGACCTCTGGGATCTAGGGCAGAGAAAGGAGGTAACCCTAATGCATGTCAAAGGTCACTCCCCCTTAGTGCACCCAGGTAATGATGAAGCAGATGCCCTAGCACGGGTCCGATGGTTAGAACGGGCTCCTGCCACTGATGTGGCCCATTGGCTGCACAGGAAATTGCAGCACGCTGGATGGAAGCCGAACCATGTGCCAGGTGAGCAGACGCTAGGGTCTGCCTTTGAAATGGCAGGAGATAGCAGATGCCTGCTATGACTGTGCCATTTGTGCCCAGGAGAGTCCCCAAGGGCGGAGGCTCCCCTGGGAGACACAGCAGATAACGCGTGGGAGGGTGCCCCTCACTCGCTGGCAAGTGGATTACATTAGACCCCTGTCTAAGGCTCGCAATGCGATATACGCATTCACAGCAGTGGACACGGCTACGGGGTTGATTTTTGCTTGGCCGTGTCCGGCTGCAGATCAGCGGCATACAGTCGTCGCTCTTACACGGCTGTGCGCCCTCTATGGGCGCCCCCAAGTCATTGAAAGTGACAGGGGTATTCATTTTACAGGGCAAGAGGTGCAGCCCTGGCTGCCAGGATGGACTTGCAATGGTTATTTCATGCTCCGTATAACCCACAAGCAGATGGCATGATTGAACGTTATAATGGCCTTTTGAAGCAAGGTCTCCGGGTGTCAAAACACCCTCCCACGATGCGGGACTGGGCCTCGCTTCTATGGGATGTCCTGAGAGTCCTGAATGAGAGACCACGGAAGGGAGGACCGGCACTGGTAGAAGCTCTGCTACATCGAACGGCCACTCCCATTCAATTACAGGTTACCAGAAGTGAGACTCTGTTAAAGCCAGGCTACGGCAGAAATGGAAACATTTTGCTGCCAGCCCCCACATGCTTGAAAGCAGGGGAATGGCAGCAATGGAGTTGGCCCTGGCAGGCCAAAAGCCCCCACTGTTTTGGTTGGGCCTGATAGCCCCATGGGGGGCCGGTTTGACTCATGATTTGCAAGTGACGCCAGGGGTGGTGGCTGAGAGGCCATCGCAAGTGACTGTAGTATATGGAGGTCCTGATACCGGGATGATTTTGCAGGGAACCGATGTGCTCTCACTATGGCCTATTATGGGGTCCCCTGTACTGTTACATGTTGAAACTATGCAAGGGACTCCAAGCCCTGCCATAAAAGTCTGGTACCACAAACGGGAAAGGTGCCAGTAGCAGCGACCCTCCTTTCCCAGGACGAAAAGCTAGCGTGTATCCTCCCAGATGGAAGGGATTTGCCATTATTGGTTCCTAAGACTACCATTTCTTTTCGTCCATAGGTGTCAATAGTCTAATATGGCACAGGGACCCTTGCGGAAGATGCTTGTTGTGTAGATTATGAGGCGAGAACCTGTGGGGGTGGAGTGTGGGGCAGAGCCCCAGAGAGCAGTTTCCAGGCTCTCGGCCTCATGTGGAGAGGTGCTGGCTCAGATAGTGGATGGCCGTCAGCTGTGGCTGGTTGGCCATCAGCTGTAGCCATTAAGCCATTGGTCACTGATATAACTGCCGCGGCTATGGAGGGGAGCCGAGGAGAGTGAAGGAGGAGACTGAAGGAGAGTAAGGAGAGTCGAGGACAGTTGTTAGTTTGGCAGCAAAGTGGACAGCAGGTTGCACGTCGTGTAAACCCAGCCTCCAGTGAGACCATAGTGGTATGACTTCCCTACCTATGGCTCCGTGGTGTTCCTTTTTGGCCTCACCATGTCCTGCGTTCTTATGTGGGGAGCGGGAGCAGAGACCCCGCAGGCCGCCCCGCCAGACCCCCCGCATGACAGGGCTTAAAACTTCTATAGTGGGGCGGTGTCTGGACAGAGACCCAGAGAGCAGTTTCCAGGCTCTCGGCATCATGTGGAGGGGTGCTGGCTCGGGTAGTAGATGGCCGTCAGCTGTAACTATTGAGCCATTGGCCACTGACGTAACTGCCGCGGCTACGGAGGAGAGTCGAAAGAGGGAAGTTGGTCAGTTGGTAGCAAAGCGGACAGCAGGTCGCAGGGCTTGTGAACCCAGCCTCCAGTGAGACCATAGTGGTGTGACTCCCCTACCTATGGCTCCGTGTGTGTTCCTTTGTGGCCTAGCAACATCTTGCGTTCTTATGTGGGGAGCGGGAGCTGAGACCCAGTAGGCCGTCCTGCATGACGAGTGGCGCAGCGAGCAGGGTGTGGTGTCGGCCGAAACTCTCCGGAATGTACTGGAGCAGTTTTTATGTAGAACAGCTCAGTGTCATAAGCAGGGTACGGTGCCGGCCAAAACCTACCGAAGCATGGTGCAGCAGTTTGTGCGTGTGAGAGCCCAGCTTCGGGAGGCCCATGAGGAGTGACATGGGGAATGGGAGGCGCCGTCTGCCTGGGAGACTCAAGCCTCCATCAGTCACACCACCGTCTTGGCCATGGACGGCGTTTCTCTCATTTTGGTGACCTGCTGCGGCCTTAGGCTCTGAGGGTTGTGGACATCTTCCGCGGAGGCCTCCACCCACTCAGACACCTGGCACAGTGAGCAAGATTCCGACCAGGTAGGAATGGAGTCTGACTCCGGGCAGGAGGACGTGTGGTCCCCGCACAGTGTGTGGTGTCCGGTAGCCACTGTTCTCAGGAGTTGGACCCCGAAGGAGGTGTGGGATTACGTGGAAGGCTCTCCGGCCAGCGTGGAGAGGGCCCTGCAGGCTCTGGCTGAGCAGTTGCTGGAGGAGGAGAAGGCTATAGCCGGCCGCGTTAGCTGGATGTTCCTCACGGCCTTGAGCCTCAACAGGGAAAGTGCGCTTAATGAAATGTCCCAGGTGTTGGACCAGGTGTCCCGGTTGGAGGTGCTGGAAGTCTGGGTCCGCCTGTTAGAAGAGGGGCGCCACCTTGGAGACTCTGAAGTAGAGGCGGAGGAAGCGAGTGGAGTCAATGCAGCTCCCAACCCCCAAACTCCGGCCAATCTTGACACAAAAGATAAAGGGGAGCAACCTTTGGGCACCGGGGGCATTGCTGCCGGCGACCCAGCTGTGACTGAGTTCACAACCTACACCCTTACACTACCACTGAGTTGCAAGAGCTGGGGTGGCGGTGCCGACAGCGCCCTGGAGAGCCAGTCTCCCCTTGGCTACTACGTTTATGGGATGAGGGAGCAGACAACACTCTCTGCTCCCCAGGCGAGATGGAAATGCTAGCCCTCGTGACAGTGCATTCGTCCCTGTGACAAATGTTACAGAACTGCCATAGGTTGGCCCACGACCAGGCCAACCATTCTCTAACGGAGTGGCTCACTGCTGCGGTACGCACAGTTTGGGGACAGGCTGGCGAGCTGCCAGACACTGTGAGTCAATGGCAGTCATATACGGAACTTATGCAAATCATCCGTGAAATGGGTATGAGACATGCTGTTTTTAACCTTAACGTGCAGGGGCCAGATGACGGAGGAGATTGACAGCCAGCATGAGAGATCTGGTTTTGGAGACTGCACCTGCGAGTGCTTTTGGATCCTTGGTTGCTATTCTTACACTTTCTGTAGGGCGACGGATCCATGAAGTTACAACTGCCATGGCCACCCTAGGGGATGTTGAGAGCCGCAGGCGAAAGCAGATAAGACAGCAGGTCCATGCAGTTGAGACCTGGAAGCCCAAACCAAAGGTAAAGGGGCGAGGTCGCGGGCCTCAGAGAGTAACATGAGCAGAGATGTGGCCTGATCTCGTGGCAGCAGGGGCCGATTGGGAGAAAATAGATCGAAAACCCAATGCACTCCTGCTGTTACTTTGGAAACAGTTATGTCCGGAACAACAATTCTGGAGAATCCTAAAGGAGAAGTCTGAGAAAGCGTGACCCGTGTCCATCCAGGACTTCATGCAGCCGCTTGAGGCCGACTCCTTTCAGGTTGATTAGGGGTGGAATCAAGGTACCCGGTCAGAGGGGACGGGCAGGAACTGGAGGCCCCACGTGGACTGTCCATACATTGGTCCCCTTCTAATGTGCAGAGGGTTTTGGCCCTAGTTGACACTGGCGCACACTGCAGTCTTGTCTATGGGAACCCAGAACTGTTCCCTGGACCAGCAATCTGCATTGATGGCTACGGGGGAAAGACTGTGACTGTGAAAGCCATTTCCTTACCACGGGGTATAGGAAGGCTTCCCCCTCGTATTTACAAGGTTTATGTCTCCCCCGTTCCGCACTATATTCTAGGGGTGGACATGCTACATGGCCTCAGTTTACAGACATCGGTGGGAGAGTTCTGTCTCTGGAATCGGGTGATGAAAGCGGTGACACGCGTGGCCTGATCACCACCCTCCTCAAGTGTTGCCACAGCCCTGGCGCGTGGTGACAGTGCCACAGTACCGCCTGCCAGGAGGGCAGGAGGAGACTGGTGGTAGCCTAAGAAGTCCAGGAAGTCTGGCTGTGCCCAGAAGGACTGGTGGTGCCCTGAGAAACCCTGGCTGTGCCCAGGATATTGCATTCACCTCCTGGCTCCTCGCACAGGGACCCTCACGGAAGATGCTTGTTGCGTAGATTGTGAGGCGAGACCCTGTAGGGGTGGCGTGTGGGGACAGAGCCTCAGAGAGCAGTTTCCAGGCTCTCGGCCTCACGTGGAGGGTTGTTGGTTCCGGTAGTAGATGTCCGTCAGCTGTGGCTGGTTGGACGTCAGCTGTAACCACTGAGACATTGGCCACTAATATACCTGCCACGGCTACGGAGGAGAGTCGAGGGAAGTAGAGGAGAGTGGGGGAGAGTCGAGGAGAGTTGCTTGGTTGGCAGCAAAGCAGACAGCATGTCGCACGTCATGTTAACCCAGCCTTCAGGGAGACCACAGTGATATGACTCCCCTACGTATGGCTCCGATGGGTGTTCCTTTTCGACCTCACCACATCCTGCGTTCTTATGTGGGGAGCGGGAGCAGAGACCAGGCAGGCCGTCCCTGCAGCACAGGGTGAGGCTTAAAGCTTCCATAGTGAGGGGGCTTAAAACTTCTACAGTGAGGAGACTTAAAGCTCTTATAGTGAGGGGGCTTATAACTTCCTTAGTGAGGGGGCTTAAAACTTCTACAAGAGGGGACTTAAGGCTTCCAAAGTGAGGGGATTAAAACTTCTTTACTGAGGGGAAGTAAAACTTCTATTCTGAGGGGCCTTAATAGTTCTATAGCGAGGGGGCTTAAAACTGCTATTCTGAGGGGACTTAAAACTTCTATAGTGTGGGGACTTAAAACTCATATAGTGAGGGGGCTGAAAACTTCTATAGTGAGGGGTCTTAAAACTTCTATGGTAGGGGTCTGAAAACTTCTATTCTGAGGGGATTTAAAACTTCTACATTGTGGGGACTGAAAACTCATGTAGTAGGGGGCTTAACACTTCTATACTGAGAGGGCTTAACACTTCTACAGTCGGGCTGAAAACTTCTACAGTGAGGAGGCTTAAAACTTCAAAGGTGAGGGGACTTGAAGCTTCTAAAGTGAGGGGTTTAAAACTTCTTTCCTGAGGGGACATAAAACTTTTATTCTGAGAGGCCTTAAAACTTCTATAGTAGGGGGCTGAAAACTACTATACTGAAGGGTCTTAAAACTTCTATAGTGAGGGGACTTAAAACTCATATAGTGAGGGCATGAAAACGTCTATGGTAGGGGGCTGAAAACTTCTGTACTGAAGGGCTTTACAACTTCTATCATGGGGGGACTTAAAACTCTTATACTGAGGGGGCTTAGAACTTCTTTAGTGAGGGGGCTTAAAACTTGTACAGTGAGGGGCTGAAGACTTTCACAGTGAGGGGGCTTAAAACCTCTACAGGGAGGGACTTGAATATTCCAAAGTGAGGGGATTAAAACTTGTTTACTGAGGGGACCTAAAACTTCTACTCTGAGGGGCCTTACAACTTTTATAGTCAGGGGGCTTAAAACTGCTATTCTGAGGGGACTTAAAACTTCTACAGTGAGGGGACTTTAAACTTCTCCAGTTAGGGTGCTATCCCGTATCACGGCCTCTGGCTGGGAGAAGAGGGGGCCTGGTGAACTGCGCCTCCTGGGTGACAGAGATGCACAGATGTAGCCCCTCTAGCAGAATCTGGGAGAGTCATGGGGCCTGAGCAGGCCTGCTTCCTCCTGTATTTCGCCAGCTATGGATTCATGCTGGGAGCTGCAAGAACAGCTGGTGCAGGACCGCTCCATACAGCACGTATGGCACCGAGGTCTGGGATGGTCTCAGTCTCACCTCCCTGAAGTGCTCTGTGGATGCTCTGGAGTGCAGCTTCCTTCTCCCTGTGTAGGTGTTCTGCTGTGACTCGGAAACCCAGCTCAGGGGGATTTGGCAGACTCAGAGGGTCCCCTCGCCTGCGCGGCAGAAGACAAGTGTTTCGTTTTCCAGGCCTGGAACTGTCACATGTGGGTGAGCCGTCTGTCTGGTTTGGCTTCTGCCCCTTTGTTCCACCTGCCTCCTTGTCATGCTGGCACTTCTGGGAAAGCCCGGGAGCCGAGGAGGTAGAAGGACCCTCCTGGCTCACTTTTTTGGAGGATTTCTGGACTAGCCGAGCACGGGATGTGGCTGTAAGCCTCTTCCTCTGCGCCAGTGGGAAACCTCCGGTGGAGCTGTATGAGCTGGTGATGGCATTTCTTCTGGGGCAGGAGATTAGCACGGAGGTCTGGGATTTCTTGTGGCCCTTGTCTTCTGAGATCTCCGTATGGGGGATTCTCTGCAGGGCCCTAAATGCAGACCGTGCTCGGCCAGTGCCATCGGGGTTCCTTCCCGTGTCTCCTGAGAGCTGCTCATGGAGGATTCTCTGCAGAGTCCCGGGCCTGGGCATGAAGAAAGAGTGGCCTCTTCGGACCCCCAGGGGCCTAAATGCAGAGTGTGCAGCCCCAGTGCCATCGGGGTTCCTTCCCTGATTGGCCTGCTGCTGTCTGAGTGCAGGGTCTTCCTCCTGCTTGGGTGCCCCTTTGGCCCTCAACAAGCTCTGCTCTGTGCAGGTGTTGTGGGCACCCCCGGGTGTTGTGAGGGGCATGTGGGTGACTACCCGGTCCTGTGCCACACGGTGACTGACTCTGCCCACCGGAGACACTGTGCGACAGGCCACCTGTGAGAGCAGAGCAGACAGCACGGCTTCCCTCTGATGGCCACGGCTGCTGATTGCGATGAGGGACCCCAGAAACGTGCGCAGCGTTTGAGAGAGCTTGGAACATCGCCGCACAGACGCTGTGAGAAAGCACGAAGACAAACTCATCAGATACCTGCAGTTTGGCCTGCGAGAGAACGGAGGGGCACGGACCGCTGTGTGAGGATGGCGGGCCAGATGAACGTGGTGGGCATGGCGAGCGCAGGGGTGCTGGCTCTCGGGTGCCCGGGGCGGGCGTGGGAGACAGATCCTGGCCTGATAAGCGCCCATGGGTCACTTGGGTGATGTCTGTCTTTGGATCCACAGCAGGCTCCTAGCTAGCTCCTTCAGCTGTCAACAGGGCTGAAGGCGAAGTGCCCACCGTTGGGCCTGTTGCCTGGATGCAGTAGGGAACAATGGGCGCGCGTGCCCGAGACCGCCCAAAGCGCGCGGGGGCGCGCCCATCCGCGCGGGATGCCCGGCAGCGCGCGGGCGCGTGCAGGGAGAGTCAGCGTCAAGGGGGCGTGCAGCGGGTGCCTCAGCGCGAGCCTCAGCGGCTGCGGGAGGCCCTGGCGCAAGCGGAGGCGTGGCGCCCCCTGGCGGGCTCTCCCAGATCTGCAGAGGGGTGGAGGTGTTGGCTTCAGGGCCGGCAGCAGGAGCCCTTTGACAGGCATCAGCCCTTTCTCCCCTGGGGGCCACACAGCTGTGGGGAACTTAACTGTACAGCAGGGGGTGCCTCCCAGCAAAGGGAAACCCTGCTCCTCAGCGGTCACCCCGGGATAAAGGTATCCTTTAAATAAAATGTTGTACTTTGGAAAAAAAGAAAAAAAAAGAGGAAACTCCTTGTTAGGACCCACTAAATTCATTTCTCGACCAGCAGTAGGAAAAACACAGTGTTTCTAAATGGCACCAAACTCTTCTGAGTTGGGAAGAGAAAAGATGATCGTGGGCAATCCAAATAAATTGCCTGAACATAATATTGTAAAAATGACATCAAGTTAAATCCTTGAATAGTAAAGGTTAAGGTTCAAGTTTTTGTTAAACTTAATCTTGTTAGACTTATAAGGACCGTTAGAACAATGATATTGAGTAACCCAGATTAGCGATAACAATAATATTGAAAAAAACCGAACAAATGGCAGAGGGGGGTTCGTCCCCCAGTGTTGATACAATTCCACTGGATTCTATTGTACCGCTGATACACGCCCGTGGTTACATTTCAGCACATAGAGAATTCCATCAAGGGTGTCAACACAAGCTAAAAGCGTGTATCTAAGGGAATAAAATGTTAGTACTTGATCATTTGTGACACCTCCCTCCCCCCAAAGGAAATTACAAGAGCTGAGGATTTTATTGTGGAATAATACCAAGATTACCCGCAGCTGGCAGAAGCTTCCACATGTTCTGAAGGTGCTCTCAATTGGGCCAGAGGAGACGATAATCTGGGAAAGGTAACCAATGGAGGATGAAGTTTACATTTGTAGATGAGCCTAATGGTCATGTCGCAAAGGGCCAAATGACCACCTTGAGAAGTCAAAGCCCAGAAAAAGATTAAGATGCTTCTCTACCCCATAATTCAAACTTAAGGAAAAGTAAACTGATCTGGTCCCCAACGACTTCTTTCTTTAGCTGAATTGAAAGGAAATATTGCAAGGAAGACATTTGGATGACATTCAGGACATCGAGGGTAATAGGATGACAGCTTTATGGCCATTCCAGGAAAGGAGTTCCGCAATCGCCTTGAAGGGTGGACTAGGCGCTTGTGTCGCTGCATAGCTTCCCAAGGGGAGTACTTCGAAGGTGACCATAGTGAGGCTCAGCAATGAGTTACGTGGCACCTTTTCGACGACGAGTTCTCGAACCTAATTGTCAGTCTGTTCATAGTTCACTTGATTATTGAGACAAGCTTTTGAAGAGAGTTTTAAATTTATAGTTACTGGATATGGAGATAGCTTCCTCTAGGGAACAAGAATACATGAAAGAAAAAGTAGCACTGGGTCATTACCACCACCAGATAGGTGGGCGACAGAGATGCTCACACTTGGGAGAAGACATACAAATATAACCATACGTAGAGAGCGCAAGATGAATGTAGATCTGAAAAGCACCTTGTGTTTTCCCATCACAGCCTGCCTGGGACTACTGGTCCTCAGCTATGAGAGGAGGCTTCTTGGAAACTGGCTGTTTCTCTGCTGTCCACAGCAGATGCCACTGCAGTTGAACTGCCCACTACTACCTCCCACCCTGCCCCTAGCTCGGCCTTGGGAGGGTGGTGTTTTGCGGGACATTGCTAATAAAATCAGGCCTTTCTTCTCATCTCCAGGTGGATAATTCTCCAGGGATTAATGAGGAGCTGGTAGTTCCTCATTTAGTTGGGCAACAGATGGCACTAGAGACCATTAGATCTCCACGTTTCTAAACACCACCAGTTTTTACCCATAGCATAAATCAGCCTGGGTCTGTCACGTAAGCCCCATTCTTGCCAACACCCTCAAAATCCCATGTTCCCTTTTCCTTCATTTATACTCCTTCCGTCCGCTGAACTCTCACCCTGGGCCAGTTAAAGCATCCATGCTTTCTCTGCGTGTCGAATATTGCTGGAGATGTCCCCCAAACATGTCTTTCGGGAGCGACTGTGAACTTGTGATGAGATAGATCACCTCGCGGTCCCGCACCAACGTAGTTTGTTCTCAGTTTTCCTTCAGAGTTATAAACATCACAAACCCTGTCCTCCGTAGTGAAGTGTTCCACACATACAGGTGCGAAGGAGTGATTTCAAAACCTGAAGTTTTAGGCTATGACTCTTCGTTTATTCCCCCAGGGACCTCCCTGTCTACCTAGGGACATGCTAACTCTCCTGTATGAATCCCCCCATCTGAAGAGGAAACCCTAACTGCGGTTAGGGGATAGGGGCGACGATCGCTCTGGCTACTTCAGGCTGAGGAGGGACGTAGAGAGAGACCAGCAGCTAGGGCTTGTCCAGAGGTCTCTCTAATGGTCCCCGGTGGATGAGGAGATCCAGATGAGGAGTTTGTTGCTCTGAAGGCCGTCGTAGCCGGCTAGTGAGTGGTCCACAAGCCGAGATACACCGTCGGTAGCAGCAAGAGATGATTCCTATAATCATGAATAACAGAAATATGAGAAAGGCTTCTTTAAGTCCTGGTACGCTAGGAAGCCAGAAAGTAAGGAAGGACCAATCTAAACCAAAGGATCTCGTTTTTAGTTTAATATTGGAAACCTTTAATTAACTGTGAACTATCAGAGAGACTGAAACAGCCTAACCCTTTAAACTTTTTTATATTCTTGATTGTGTTTGAGAAGTAGATAATCGATGGCAGCTTTGTTTGAGAACTGTTATTCTGACCTGTCCTACCTTTTGTCTCATGGCATGTATAGCCTGTGAGGTGGCGTTTAGGGATGTTGTTACTGAGTAAGCTATTTGACTGTCTAGCCTTTTGTATGTCCTTTTCTATAAAAGAACTGTCATCGGTGCAGAGCGTCCAATCTGGGTTGTCTAGGGGTATTTTTTGTACGTCCCTTTTAGCAGTATAGGCTTGTATTAAAACTTATTGGCAGTTAATTCTTCCTCTGTCTCTGCGAGGAAGGTGGCGAGATTAAGGGTGGAGCAGGTCCATATTTGAATTACAGGACCTTTGAAGAAGGCCTGATGTTGTAGGAGGCAGATATCAGGTGAGCCTGTGACTCTTATTAGCATTAAAAAACCCTTGAATGTGGTGTGGGGCCAAAAGGAAAACAGTTAAGTCTTGTCCCCTTGGGAGCTTGGTGGCTTTGGGAACCAGGATGGCAGCTGTAGCTATGGCCTGGAGGCAAGCTGGTCAGCCGCGTGCTAAGATGTCTAGTTTTCTACCTAAATAGTTTCCGAGTCTTTCTTAAGTTTAATTTTGTTTAGTTTATATTTTCTTCAAGGTATAGACCAATGATAAGAAACAGGCTGAGCAAAATGAGCCCAAATCTGGGGGCTGTCTTTATTTTTACAACCAGAGCAGTTTTCAGAGGAAAAAGGTCCAGAGTGAGCAGTTGAGACAGAATAAATTGTCTTTTTTCTTTTTTAAATCTTCAACACCTGAAATGATTTGTACACAGTATATGAATAAATGTTTGCTATGATAAAACTTTCTAGCATGACAACAATGTGTAAAGGGCTGGTAGAGTTTTTTTTCGGTCTCAATACTTTCACTCCATCCTAAAGCCAATGAGAAAAAGAAAGAAAATGAGGTAAGTCTGAAAACATTTTAAAAAATAGAATAATTTCTATAATATTCCTCCTCTTTATTTTTCCTAGTAGCTTCTTTTTACTTCACGAGTGTTGATTTTGAATTGTTTATTCTTACTCTCTTTTTGTTAGATCTCAATACATCTATAATAATTAATATTCTTTGTGATTTTGTACATCTACGGTCATATCATATGCAAGTAATGACGGTTTCTTCCTTTCAAAACTATTTGTTGGCTTTCTGTTTCTTGCCTTATTTCACTGGACTCCCTGTACAATATTGAATGTAAGGGGTAATAGCTGGCATCCATATTTGGTTACCAGTCTGACAGGTAAAAATTTCAGCATTTTACCATTAAGTATGCTGTTGATGTAGGTGATGTTGGATCTGCTGGCAGTTTCTGAGTGAGGGCCGGGATCGTGTCTCGTGAAGCCGAAGAATGCAAACACGGACCAGGGAGAGGCAAAGAGTTTTGAAAAAGAGGATAGTTTATTAGAGGCAGAAGAAGAGGTTGCAGCTCCCGAGTGGGAGGGGGTTCCGAATGGGGGGTGCCCCGTGACTGAGGCAAAAGCTCTTACTTTTATACCTTCCCTTGCCTGCTCGGGGAAGAAGGGAACTTGTTTGAAGAAGGGAACTGGCGCCTTCCAATGAAAATCGTCTACCGGGTTTGCTCTGCTTGCCCATCCTAAAGGAATTAGCAAAGTGACCCACTCTTTCTCTCTCAGATCTGCTCCATTTGTCAGGCCAAAATAAATGTTATGATTAATCTCAAGGCCTTGTGTATCGATAAGTATTATCGATTGCTGTGCACAGCCTTATTTTCAAGGCCCGATACGCAAGACACACCACCACAAGCCGGGATGAAGGGGTTAAAGAGTTTTATTACAAAGTGAAAGTAAGTAAGACAAGACAGAGATTAGAGGAACATATTATCATACCACTAACAAGCAAGGAGGCAATTCATCATACCACCAGGGCCCGGTCAATTAGAGTCGTAGAAACAGCAACGGCCTTTCATTAGCAGGGCAAAATCCTCATCGAGTAAAGTTATCAGCACGGGCGAAACATCATGCGCAGAAACAGCACCGGTAAAAAATCTACAGGGGCGAAACATCATGCACAGAAACAGCACCGGCCCTTCATCAGCACGAGTGAAACACCTTACAGCAGCCCAGGCGGCCGGGGAACAACTGTTGCTGTTGCTCCTCCGCTTTCTGGGGTTTTGAGGACTTCACTAACAACAGCAGCAAGGAGCCAATAAGCATACGTGTTAACAACACAAGGAACTGGTCTCGGATCTGGCTAGGAGCCGGGGCCAGTCCTTGGTACGAGATTAGATGTATCACAGCTCAGCCCACCTGTGGCAAGGCGAAGGCCAGGCTCCACATCCTGTAAATATTTTCTTGGTCCTTGGGAGGGTAGCCAGTCCTTCCAAGGCCAAGCACGTATCCCAGCCACTGTGAGAGTTTACATCCCCAAATGTTCCCAGGCAGACCTTCATATATTCTATTCCTTACACCTTGTTACATTATGTCCTGGAGCGAAGGAGTGATTTCAAAACCTGAAGTTTTAGGATATGACTGTCTTTGTTTATTCCACCAGGGACCTCCCTGTCTACCGAGGGACATGCTAACTCTCCTGTATCACTGTTTGCCATAGGTTAAAAAAAACACACCTCATAGACGTTGTTTTCTAGAGAAGTTTTGGATTTAAAGGAAAATCAAGCAGGAAGTACAGAGTTCTCACATATTCCCTTCCTCTTATCTCTCCAGCTTCCCCTGTTATTGACATCTTGTCTGGTTGGTACATTTGTTACAATAGATGAACCAATGTCGACACGTTGTTAACTCAGTTCCATAGTCGACATTAGAGTTCACCCTTTTATTGTACAGTTCTATGGATTCTGACAAACGCGTAATGTCATTTATCCACCACTATAGTATCCTACGGAGTAATTTCACTGTCCTAAAAATACTG
The DNA here is from genome assembly GCF_964194185.1 of Rhinolophus hipposideros. NCBI lineage: Eukaryota > Metazoa > Chordata > Mammalia > Chiroptera > Rhinolophidae > Rhinolophus > Rhinolophus hipposideros. Next base: position 144,714 of record NW_027669129.1, on the reverse strand, counting down.
CATTCCACCTATTGTGACCTCTCTAATTCCCTTAACCTCCGGAAACTACTAATCTTTTTACTGTCTCAGTACTTTTTCCTTTTTCAGAATGTCATGCAGTTAGAATCATGTAATGCGTAGCCTTTTCAGACTGGCTTCTTTCATTTAGCAGTATGCATTTAAGTTTTCTCCATGTCTTTTAGTATCTTGGCAGCTAATTTCATCACTAAATAATATTTTATTTTACGGGTGTACGGCACTCTGTTTATCCATTCACCTATGGAAAGCTATCTTGGTTGCTTTCAGTTTTTGGCAATTATGTATGACACCGTCGTAAACACATGTGTGCAGGTTTCAGCTGTGTTTGTCTATTCATTCTGCCTTGAAACCTAGCCACTAAGTTCTTAAACTCATTGCGTTTTTCACTTCTAGAATTTTGGTTTAGTTTTCTTTTATAATTTCTAGTTGTCTGCTTAGTGGTCAATTTGAGAGAGTTTCCTTCAACATATTCAGAATAGTTAGAGTCTGATAACTCTATCTAGGTCTCCTGTGGCTTTGTTTCTGTCATTTGTTGTTTATCTTGTTATTTTTTAAACCATGATCTCTGGACCTTTCAACCATGTGTTGGTTAAAAATATATAACCAAGGGCCGGCCTGGTGGCTCAGGCGGTTAGAGCTCCGTGCTCCTCCGAAGGGTGCCGGATGGATTCCCACATGGCCAGTGGGCTCTCAACCACAAGGTTGCCAGTTCAGTTCCTTGCGTCCTGCAGGGGAGCAAGGGATAGTGGGCAGGGCCCCCTGCAACTAAGATTGAACTCGGCACCTTGAGCTCAGCTGCCTCCCGGATGGCTCAGTTGGTTGGAGCCGGTGCTCTCAACCACAAGGTTGCCAGTTGGATTTTTGACTCCCACAAGGGATGGTGGGCAGCGCCCCCTGCAACTAAAATTGAACACGGCACCTTGAGCTGAGCTGCTGCTGAGCTCCAGGATGGCTCAGTTGGTTGGAGCGCCTGCTCTCAACCACAAGGTTGCCGGTTTCCACTGGCGCAAGGGATGTTGGGCCTTGCCCCCTGCAACTAGCAAGGGCAACTGGACCTGGAGCTGAGCTGCGCCCTCCACAACTAAAACTGAAAGGACAACAACTTGAGTTCGAAAAAAGTACACACTGTTCCCCAATAAAATCTTTAAAAAAACAAAACAAAACAAAACAAAATCCCAAAGGAACGCTCAAGGAAAAGGTGTGGGGGCCTCTCATCCTGGAGGAAGGAGTTCAGAGCTTGGATTAGAGAGTGATTCAACTAAAATGCGAGAGGCGTTGATTAAAAAAGTTGTCTGCCCTGTCCTCCTGTCCAGGGGAGGGGAGATAGCAGAGGAGGGTGAGGTAAAAAATAGGGGGCAAAAAGAGGTAAAGTCTAGACCCTCTTAATCCTTCAGAGTACAAGGGAAAATGGCAGGGCGTCCTGCTGTCGGTTTCCTCAGGACCCGCGGAGGGGAAAGGTGCAGACGGGGGCAGGCGTCCCTGCCCCCGGCTGCTCCAGGGGCCTGGCCCCCAGACACGGTCAGGCCTAGTGCCTGGTCTTGTATCCGACGGCAAATCTGACCGAGTCGGAGGATGAAAGAGGGAAGACTTCCCTAAGTAAGGGTAGCAAAACGGACTGAGGAAAGTTTGAGTGCAGTGGAGGGTGGGGGGACGGTACAGAACAGAGGCGACAGGGAAGGGCAATAGGGAGGAAAGATGGGGTGGTAGGGGCAGTTTTCCAGCAGAGGCAGCTGGGGCCCTCCTAAAGGGCTCCTGACTAGTAACAGGCTCTCCAGAGAGAGAGAGTCGTGGACCATGGCCCTGGGGAGGATGGCCCCCTTTGGTGGCCCCTGCAGTGTATAACGGAAGGAAGGGAGAGAAGCGGGGAGGAGAACATAAAAGGATGTCCCTCTAGCAGGTAGCTATGAGGTGAGAAAGTTTCCCATAGACCCCCCACAATCCAGACGAGAGAGGGAGAGAGCTTGCCGGAAAATTCGGGGAGTGCCAAGTAAGTGGCCTCCTTGTCTTGAAGAAATGGCCTCACCTGCAACTAGGAGAGTTACCCGCACATGGTGGAGCTGGAGGCCTGTGATGGGACTGGGCACCTTCATCTTCATCGGTGCCGAGTATCCCCAGGAGGGGAAGATTATTGGCCGGGGCCAGGAAGTGGATGTTCCTGAGCCTTGAGGGCCTGGAGGGCAATCTGACATCCACTGGTCACCACGGCCACATAGGGGGCCACGCTTAGTAGGAGGCCGTGTGTTAGGGCAAGAGCGGCTCCAGTGTCCCGGAAGACCACATTTAAAGCAGGCACTTGGTAATTAGGCTGTGCAGAGGATTGGGGTCCCAGTTCTTTCCTTTGGGGCCAGCCCGGCCTAATGGCCTGGGAAACTGCTGCGGCAACCATGTGTAAGGCCTGGGTATGGGCCTGTCTACTCTCCGTCTGGATTATTGAAGACCTTAAAGGCCAGATCTAAAAGATCTGTTTGGTGGGGGGGGTGAGGACCCTTCTCTAATTTCTGAAGCTTCCTGCGAATATCAGGCCCACTGGGAGATGAAATGCATGGCTCAGGCAGCTCTGCCATGCGGAGAGTCAGCATTAATATTAGTGTAGGTTTGTAGGGTTCTGAAAGGCGAGAGAGAAAAACAGCTGGGTTCTCAGGGCGGTCCTGGTAGATTTCCCTCACTTTTTCATACTTGACAGCTTTCTGAATGGCTGCTTTCATGCCCTGAAGGAGACAATTAACCACATGGTCTCTCTTTAAGTGGTCCGGTCCGGATTAGGCGGTTTCCCTAGCTTTTCGAATGATAGCATCCCTTTGGTCAGAGTTAGTACCCGTGGAAGGAACAATATAGATGTCCCGCCAAATAAGGTCATAGCTAAGTGTGAGGTATTCGAACTCTTTAGGAAAGTTGGAGGGACCTGAAGAAAAGAAGCCTAGCTCAGATTCAGTGTGACTCAGGTCTGTCATCGAGAAAGGCACATGGAACCCAACAAGGCCGTCATCGCCTGCCACTTCCCTGAGAGGGATCTGGGTGGCTGGGGGTGCATAAGGTCAGGTTGAGCAGGGCAAGAAAGGTCCGGAGGAAGCAGGGCAGTGGTGGAGTAAGTATCGGAATGGGATGTGGGGGCAACGGTTTGATACGGTGTGGGGATTTGAACTAGCTGTAGTCAGGGATGAGAGGAAAAACCAGGGGGTCCGGAGCAGAGGGAGAAGAAGAGAGGACTTTAAACTTCTATACTGAGGGGCTTAAACCTTCTATAGTGAGGGGATTACTCTTCTATAGTGAGGAGACTTGAACCTTCTTCACTGAGGGGGCTTGTGGGGACAGAGCCCCAGAGGGCAGTTTCCAGGCTCTCGGCCTCATGTGGAGAGGTGCTGGCTCAGATAGTGGATGGCCGTCAGCTGTGGCTGGTTGGCTGGCCGTCAGCTGTAGCCATTAAGCCATTGGTCACTGATATAACTACCGCGGCTATGGAGGGGAGCCGAGGAGAGTGAAGGAGGAGACTGAAGGAGAGTAAGGAGAGTCGAGGAGAGTTGGTCGGTTGGCAGCAAAGCGGACAGCAGGTCGCACGTCGTGTAAATCCAGCTTCCAGTGAGACCATAGTGGTATGACTTCCCTACCTATGTGTCGTGCGGGGTGTTCGGCAGGGCGGCCTGCGGGGTCTCTGCTCCCGCTCCCCACATAAGAACGCAGGACATGGTGAGGCCAAAAAGGAACACCCAGGAGCCATAGTTAGGGAAGTCATACCACTATGGTCTCACTGGAGGCTGGGTTTACACGACGTGCGATCTGCTGTCCGCTTTGCTGCCAACAGACCAACTCTCCTCGACTCTCCTTACTCTCCTTCAGTCTCCTCCTTCACTCTCCTCGGCTCCCCTCCGTAACCGCGGCAGTTCTATCAGTGACCAATGGCTTAATGGCTACAGCTGATGGCCAACCAGCCACAGCTGACGGCCATCCACTATCTGAGCCAGCACCTCTCCACATGAGGCCGAGAGCCTGGAAACTGCTCTCTGGGGCTCTGTCCCCACTCTCCACCCCTACAAGTTCTCGCCTCATAATCTACACAACGAGCGGCTTCTGCGAGGGTCCCTGTGCCATAATAGACTATTGACACCTATGGACGAAAAGAAACGGTAGTCTTAGGAACCAATAATGGCAAATCCCTTCCATCTGGAGGATACACGCTAGCTTTTTGTCCTGGGAAAGGAGGGTCGCTGCCACTGGCACCTTTCCCGGTTTATGGTACCAAAGTTTTATGGCAGTGCTTGGGATCCCTTGCATAGTTTCAACATGTAACAGTACAGGGGACCCCATAATAGGCCATAGTGAGAGCACATAGGTTCCCTGCAAAATCATCCCGGTATCGGGACCTCTGTATACTACAGTCCCTTGCGGTGGCCACTCAGCCACCACCCCTGGCGTCACTTGCAAATCATGAGTCAAACCGGCCCCCCATGGGGCTATCAGGCCCAACCATCGACAGTGGGGGCTTTTGACCTGCCAGGGCCAAGTCCATTGGTGCCGTTCCCCTGCTTTCAAGCATGTGAGGTCTGGCAGCAAAATGTTTCCATTTCTGCCGTAGCCTGGCTTTAACAGAGTCTCACTGGTGGTAACCTGTAATTGAATGGGAGTGGCCGTTCTATGTAGCAGAGCTTCTACTGGTGCCGGTCCTCCTTTCTGTGGTCTCTCATTCAGGACTCCCAGGACATCCCATAGACGCGAGGCCCAGTCACGCATCGTGGGAGGGTGTTTTGACACCCGGAGGCCTTGCTTCAAAAGGCCATTATAGCGTTCAATCATGCCAGCTGCTTGTGGGTTATATGGAGCATGAAACAACCATTGCACGTCCATCCTGGCAGCCCAGCGCTGCACCTCTTGCCCCGTAAAATGGGTACCCCTGTCACTTTCAATGACTTCTGGGCTCCCATAGAGGGCGCACAGCCGTGTAAGAGCGACGACTGTATGCCCCTGATCCGCGGCCGGACACCGCCAAGCAAACATTAACCTCGTAGCAGTGTCCACTGCTGTGAATGCGTATATCGCATTGCGGGCCTTAGGCAGGGGTCCAATGTAATCCACTTGCCAGCGAGTGAGGGGCACCCTCCCACGCGTTATCTGCAGTGTTTCCCACGGGAGCCTCCGCCTTTGGGGACTGTCCTGGGCACGGATGGCACAGTCATAGCAGGCATCTGCTATCTCCTGCCATTTCAAAGGCAGACCCTAGCGTCTGCTCATCTGGCACATGGTTCGGCTTCCATCCAGCGTGCTGCAATTTCCTGTGCAGCCAATGGGCCACATCAGTGGCAGGAGCCCGTTCTAACCATCGGACCCGTGCTAGGGCATCTGCTTCATCATTACCTGGGGACACTAAAGGGGAGTGACCTGTGACATGTATTAGGGTTACCTCCTTTCTCTGCCCTAGGTCCCAGAGGTCCTGCCACATGGCTTGACCCCACAGTGGATGGTGTCCTACCAACCAGTTTTGGTGTTTCCATGTAGGGAGCCACAATGTTAGGCCCCGGAACACCGTCCAGCTGTCAGTACAAATAACTAGGGGCCCAGGCTCATGGCTGATTACCATCCACACAGCCCGTAATTCAGCCCATTGGCTACTCTGGCCTATCCCAGTATCAAACCAAATGGTGTCTGTTTTGGGCTGCACACCAATAGCCGTCCAAACAGCTGCAGCCCCTCGGCTAGAACCATCAGTAAACCAGGCATCCTCAGGTACTGGGGACTGTCCTTCTTTGTAGGGCGAGGGCTCCAAGTCCTCCCCTCTAGGCAGAGCGCTTGGCACAGCCTGGGCCACTAGCTCCCCAGGCCCCAGGACCTGTTGTAGCTCTGTGCTCAAAGGGCTTGAGCTAAGGTTGCTACACTGCTCCAAGTAGGCACCCCACTTGGCGAGGGTGGTGGTCTGTGCCACCCCGGTTTTTGGTCCCTGGGTCCACGTACGCACCCACCCCTGGACAGCATAGGTTGTTCGAACCACTACCCGTGCCGTTCCTGTGATCGCTTCTGTGGCCACTAGGGCTGCGTACACAGCGGCCAGCTGTTTCTCTATCAGAGAGTAGCGGACCTCCGCTCCTTTCCATAATTGGGACCAAAATCCCACTGGCAACCGGAGACGCTCCTGCCGTTGCCAGAGGCCCCATCCATACTCCTCTTGGGTTACATGAACATCAAGTTCAAATGGGCGGCCAGGGTCCACTACTTGCAGAGCCTGTGCCTGCTGCACTGCCCGTTTCGTGGCAACGAAGGCTTGCTCTATAGCCTCTGTCCAATCCCATGAGGCCCCCTTTTTAATCATGTTGTACAAGGGCCTTGTCATTTGTGCCATGTTGGGTACAAATGCCCACCAATATCCTAGCAGACCCAGATATGTCTGCAGATGGCTTCTTGACAGGCCATACTGGATAGTTAAAAGGACTGTGCGTTGGCCTCACAATATGTGCCTTCTCCAACTCCAATATTGTACGACCAATCTCCTCCTGCCCTCCTGGCAGGCGGTACTGTCGCACTGTAACCACGCGCCAGGAATGTGGCAACACTTGAGGAGGGTGGTGAGGATGCCCGCGTGTCACCGCTTTCACCACCCGGATCCGGAGAAGGAACTCTCCTACTGGGGTCTGTAAGCTGAGGCCATGTAACACATCCACCTCTAGTATATACTCCGGAACAGGGGAGACATAAACCTTGTAGGTACGAGGGGGAAGCCTTCCTATACCCAGTGGCAAGGAAACGGCTTTCACTGTCACAGTCTTTCCCCCATAGCCATCAATGCAGATTGCTGGTCCAGGGAACAGTTCTGGGTTCTTATAGACAAGACTGCAGTGTGCGCCAGTGTCAACTAGGGCCAAAACCCTCTGCACATTAGAAGGGGACCAATGTATAGACAGTTCCACATGGGGCCTCCGGTCCCTTCTTGTCCTCTCAGACCGGGTACCTTGGCCCCGCCCCTAATCAAGCTGAATGGAGTCCTCCTCAAGGACTCAAACCAAAGGTAAAGCCCAAACCAAAGGTAAAGGGGCGAGGTCGCGGGCCTCAGAGAGTAACACGTGCACAGACGTGGCGTGATCTCGTGGCAGCAGGGGTTGATCAGGAGAAAACAGACCAACAACCCAATGAACTCCTGCTGGAACGTTGGAAACAGCTGCGTCCGGAACTGCAATTCCGAAGCCAAAAGGAGAGTTCTGCGAAAGAAGGACCCGTGTCCCTCCAGGACTTCATGCTGCCACTTGAGGACGACTCCATTCAGCTTGATTAGGGGCGGGGCCAAAGTTGCCCGTCAGAGGGGACAAGTAGGGACCGGAGGCCCCATGTGGAACTGTCCATACATTGGTCCCCTTCTAATGTGCAGAGGGTTTTGGCCCTAGTTGACACTGGCGCACACTGCAGTCTTGTCTATGGGAACCCAGAACTGTTCCCTGAACCAGCAATCTGCATTGATGGCTACGGGGGAAAGACTGTGACTGTGAAAGCCGTTTCCTTGCCACTGGGTATAGGAAGGCTTCCCCCTGTACCTACAAGGTTTATGTTTCCCCTGTTCCGGAGTATATTCTAGGGGTGGACGTGCTACATGGCTTCAGTTTACAGACCTCAGTAGGAGAGTTCCTTCTCCGGATCCGGGTGGTGAAAGCGGTGACACTCGGGCATGCTCACCACCCTCCTCAAGTGTTGCCACAGCCCTGGCGCGTAGTTACAGTGCGACAGTACCGCCTGCCAGGAGGGCAGGAGGAGATTGGTCGCACAATATTGGAATTGGAGAAGGCACATATTGTGAGGCGAACGCACAGTCCTTTTAACTCCCCAGTGTGGCCTGTCAAGAAGCCAGACGGGACCTGGCGAATGACTGTGGGCTGTAGGGAGTTAAATAAGGTGACACCACCCTTGCTCGCTGCAGTGCCTTCAGTACATGGTTTAATGGATCGTCTGACTGTCAGCCTGGGGACATATCACTATGTAGTGGACTTGGCCAATGCTTTTTTCTCCATTGCCATTGCACGAGAGTGTCAAGAGCAGTTTGCTTTTACTTGGGACGAGCGGCAGTGGACTTTTCAAGTCCTTCCACAAGGATACTTGCACAGCCCCACTATCTGCCACGGGCTCGTGGCCCAGGATTTGGCACAGTGGGATCACCCGTCCTCTGTGGCCTTGTTTCATTATGTCGATGATATTCTATTAACATCAGATTCTCTTTCTGATTTAGAGAAAGCAGCTCCCTCTCTTCTCCGCCACCTGAAGTCACACTGCTGGGCGGTGAATGAGGAAAAGGTCCAAGGCCCTGTCTTATCCGTCAAGTTTTTGGGTGTTGTGTGGTCGGGTAAGACAAAGGTTATACCCGAGGCTATTATTGATAAGATACAAGCCTTTCCCCGGCCGACCAAGGTCTCCCATCTGCAGACATATTTGGGTCTGCTAGGATATTGGCGGGTGTTTGTACCCCACATGGCACAAATGGCAAGGCCCTTGTACAACATGATTAAAAAGGGGGCCTCATGGGATTGGACAGAGGCTATAGAGCAAGCCTTCGTTGCCACGAAACGGGCAGTGCAGCAGGCACAGGCTCTGCAATAGTGGACCCTGGCTGCACATTTGAACTTGATGTTCATGTAACCCAGTAGGGGTACAGATGGGGCCTCTGGCAACGGCAGGAGCGTCTCCTGTTGCCAGTGAGATTTTGGTCCCAATTATGGAAAGGAGCGGAGGTCCGCTACTCTCTGATAGAGAAACAGCTGGCCGCTGTGTACGCAGCCCTAGTGGCCACAGAAGCGATCACAGGAACGGCACGGGTAGTGGTTCGAACAACCTATGCTGTCCAGGGGTGGGTGCGTACGTGGACCCAGGGACCAAAAACCGGGGTGGCACAGACCACCACCCTCGCCAAGTGGGGTGCCTACTTGGAGCAGTGTAGCACCCTTAGCTCAAGCCCTTTGACCACAGAGCTACAACAGGTCCTGGGGCCTGTGGAGCTTGTAGCCCAGGCTGTGCCAAGCGCTCTGCCTAGAGGGGAGGACTTGGAGCCCTCGCCCTACAAAGAAGGACAGTCCCCAGTACCTGAGGATGCCTGGTTTACTGATGGTTCTAGCCGAGGGGCTGCAGCTGTTTGGACGGCTATTGGTGTGCAGCCCAAAACAGACACCATTTGGTTTGATGCTGGGACGGGTCAGAGTAGCCAATGGGCTGAATTACGGGCTGTGTGGATGGTAATCAGTCATGAACCTGGGCCCCTAGTTATTTGTACTGACAGCTGGGCGGTGTTCCGGGGCCTAACATTGTGGCTCCCTACATGGAAACACCAAAACTGGTTGGTAGGACACCGTCCACTGTGGGGTCAAGCCATGTGGTAGGACCTCTGGGATCTAGGGCAGAGAAAGGAGGTAACCCTAATGCATGTCAAAGGTCACTCCCCCTTAGTGCACCCAGGTAATGATGAAGCAGATGCCCTAGCACGGGTCCAATGGTTAGAACGGGCTCCTGCCACTGATGTGGCCCATTGGCTGCACAGGAAATTGCAGCACGCTGGATGGAAGCCGAACCATGTGCCAGGTGAGCAGACGCTAGGGTCTGCCTTTGAAATGGCAGGAGATAGCAGATGCCTGCTATGACTGTGCCATTTGTGCCCAGGAGAGTCCCCAAGGGCGGAGGCTCCCCTGGGAGACACAGCAGATAACGCGTGGGAGGGTGCCCCTCACTCGCTGGCAAGTGGATTACATTAGACCCCTGTCTAAGGCTCGCAATGCGATATACGCATTCACAGCAGTGGACATGGCTACGGGGTTGATTTTTGCTTGGCCGTGTCCGGCTGCAGATCAGCGGCATACAGTCGTCGCTCTTACACGGCTGTGCGCCCTCTATGGGCGCCCCCAAGTCATTGAAAGTGACAGGGGTATTCATTTTACAGGGCAAGAGGTGCAGCCCTGGCTGCCAGGATGGACTTGCAATGGTTATTTCATGCTCCGTATAACCCACAAGCAGATGGCATGATTGAACGTTATAATGGCCTTTTGAAGCAAGGTCTCCGGGTGTCAAAACACCCTCCCACGATGCGGGACTGGGCCTCGCTTCTATGGGATGTCCTGAGAGTCCTGAATGAGAGACCACGGAAGGGAGGACCGGCACCGGTAGAAGCTCTGCTACATCGAACGGCCACTCCCATTCAATTACAGGTTACCAGAAGTGAGACTCTGTTAAAGCCAGGCTACGGCAGAAATGGAAACATTTTGCTGCCAGCCCCCACATGCTTGAAAGCAGGGGAATGGCAGCAATGGAGTTGGCCCTGGCAGGCCAAAAGCCCCCACTGTTTTGGTTGGGCCTGATAGCCCCATGGGGGGCCGGTTTGACTCATGATTTGCAAGTGACGCCAGGGGTGGTGGCTGAGAGGCCATCGCAAGTGACTGTAGTATATGGAGGTCCTGATACCGGGATGATTTTGCAGGGAACCGATGTGCTCTCACTATGGCCTATTATGGGGTCCCCTGTACTGTTACATGTTGAAACTATGCAAGGGACTCCAAGCCCTGCCATAAAAGTCTGGTACCACAAACGGGAAAGGTGCCAGTAGCAGCGACCCTCCTTTCCCAGGACGAAAAGCTAGCGTGTATCCTCCCAGATGGAAGGGATTTGCCATTATTGGTTCCTAAGACTACCATTTCTTTTCGTCCATAGGTGTCAATAGTCTAATATGGCACAGGGACCCTTGCGGAAGATGCTTGTTGTGTAGATTATGAGGCGAGAACCTGTGGGGGTGGAGTGTGGGGCAGAGCCCCAGAGAGCAGTTTCCAGGCTCTCGGCCTCATGTGGAGAGGTGCTGGCTCAGATAGTGGATGGCCGTCAGCTGTGGCTGGTTGGCCATCAGCTGTAGCCATTAAGCCATTGGTCACTGATATAACTGCCGCGGCTATGGAGGGGAGCCGAGGAGAGTGAAGGAGGAGACTGAAGGAGAGTAAGGAGAGTCGAGGACAGTTGTTAGTTTGGCAGCAAAGTGGACAGCAGGTTGCACGTCGTGTAAACCCAGCCTCCAGTGAGACCATAGTGGTATGACTTCCCTACCTATGGCTCCGTGGTGTTCCTTTTTGGCCTCACCATGTCCTGCGTTCTTATGTGGGGAGCGGGAGCAGAGACCCCGCAGGCCGCCCCGCCAGACCCCCCGCATGACAGGGCTTAAAACTTCTATAGTGGGGCGGTGTCTGGACAGAGACCCAGAGAGCAGTTTCCAGGCTCTCGGCATCATGTGGAGGGGTGCTGGCTCGGGTAGTAGATGGCCGTCAGCTGTAACTATTGAGCCATTGGCCACTGACGTAACTGCCGCGGCTACGGAGGAGAGTCGAAAGAGGGAAGTTGGTCAGTTGGTAGCAAAGCGGACAGCAGGTCGCAGGGCTTGTGAACCCAGCCTCCAGTGAGACCATAGTGGTGTGACTCCCCTACCTATGGCTCCGTGTGTGTTCCTTTGTGGCCTAGCAACATCTTGCGTTCTTATGTGGGGAGCGGGAGCTGAGACCCAGTAGGCCGTCCTGCATGACGAGTGGCGCAGCGAGCAGGGTGTGGTGTCGGCCGAAACTCTCCGGAATGTACTGGAGCAGTTTTTATGTAGAACAGCTCAGTGTCATAAGCAGGGTACGGTGCCGGCCAAAACCTACCGAAGCATGGTGCAGCAGTTTGTGCGTGTGAGAGCCCAGCTTCGGGAGGCCCATGAGGAGTGACATGGGGAATGGGAGGCGCCGTCTGCCTGGGAGACTCAAGCCTCCATCAGTCACACCACCGTCTTGGCCATGGACGGCGTTTCTCTCATTTTGGTGACCTGCTGCGGCCTTAGGCTCTGAGGGTTGTGGACATCTTCCGCGGAGGCCTCCACCCACTCAGACACCTGGCACAGTGAGCAAGATTCCGACCAGGTAGGAATGGAGTCTGACTCCGGGCAGGAGGACGTGTGGTCCCCGCACAGTGTGTGGTGTCCGGTAGCCACTGTTCTCAGGAGTTGGACCCCGAAGGAGGTGTGGGATTACGTGGAAGGCTCTCCGGCCAGCGTGGAGAGGGCCCTGCAGGCTCTGGCTGAGCAGTTGCTGGAGGAGGAGAAGGCTACAGCCGGCCGCGTTAGCTGGATGTTCCTCACGGCCTTGAGCCTCAACAGGGAAAGTGCGCTTAATGAAATGTCCCAGGTGTTGGACCAGGTGTCCCGGTTGGAGGTGCTGGAAGTCTGGGTCCGCCTGTTAGAAGAGGGGCGCCACCTTGGAGACTCTGAAGTAGAGGCGGAGGAAGCGAGTGGAGTCAATGCAGCTCCCAACCCCCAAACTCCGGCCAATCTTGACACAAAAGATAAAGGGGAGCAACCTTTGGGCACCGGGGGCATTGCTGCCGGCGACCCAGCTGTGACTGAGTTCACAACCTACACCCTTACACTACCACTGAGTTGCAAGAGCTGGGGTGGCGGTGCCGACAGCGCCCTGGAGAGCCAGTCTCCCCTTGGCTACTACGTTTATGGGATGAGGGAGCAGACAACACTCTCTGCTCCCCAGGCGAGATGGAAATGCTAGCCCTCGTGACAGTGCATTCGTCCCTGTGACAAATGTTACAGAACTGCCATAGGTTGGCCCACGACCAGGCCAACCATTCTCTAACGGAGTGGCTCACTGCTGCGGTACGCACAGTTTGGGGACAGGCTGGCGAGCTGCCAGACACTGTGAGTCAATGGCAGTCATATACGGAACTTATGCAAATCATCCGTGAAATGGGTATGAGACATGCTGTTTTTAACCTTAACGTGCAGGGGCCAGATGACGGAGGAGATTGACAGCCAGCATGAGAGATCTGGTTTTGGAGACTGCACCTGCGAGTGCTTTTGGATCCTTGGTTGCTATTCTTACACTTTCTGTAGGGCGACGGATCCATGAAGTTACAACTGCCATGGCCACCCTAGGGGATGTTGAGAGCCGCAGGCGAAAGCAGATAAGACAGCAGGTCCATGCAGTTGAGACTTGGAAGCCCAAACCAAAGGTAAAGGGGCGAGGTCGCGGGCCTCAGAGAGTAACATGAGCAGAGATGTGGCCTGATCTCGTGGCAGCAGGGGCCGATTGGGAGAAAATAGATCGAAAACCCAATGCACTCCTGCTGTTACTTTGGAAACAGTTATGTCCGGAACAACAATTCTGGAGAATCCTAAAGGAGAAGTCTGAGAAAGCGTGACCCGTGTCCATCCAGGACTTCATGCAGCCGCTTGAGGCCGACTCCTTTCAGGTTGATTAGGGGTGGAATCAAGGTACCCGGTCAGAGGGGACGGGCAGGAACTGGAGGCCCCACGTGGACTGTCCATACATTGGTCCCCTTCTAATGTGCAGAGGGTTTTGGCCCTAGTTGACACTGGCGCACACTGCAGTCTTGTCTATGGGAACCCAGAACTGTTCCCTGGACCAGCAATCTGCATTGATGGCTACGGGGGAAAGACTGTGACTGTGAAAGCCATTTCCTCACCACGGGGTATAGGAAGGCTTCCCCCTCGTATTTACAAGGTTTATGTCTCCCCCGTTCCGCACTATATTCTAGGGGTGGACATGCTACATGGCCTCAGTTTACAGACATCGGTGGGAGAGTTCTGTCTCTGGAATCGGGTGATGAAAGCGGTGACACGCGTGGCCTGATCACCACCCTCCTCAAGTGTTGCCACAGCCCTGGCGCGTGGTGACAGTGCCACAGTACCGCCTGCCAGGAGGGCAGGAGGAGACTGGTGGTAGCCTAAGAAGTCCAGGAAGTCTGGCTGTGCCCAGAAGGACTGGTGGTGCCCTGAGAAACCCTGGCTGTGCCCAGGATATTGCATTCACCTCCTGGCTCCTCGCACAGGGACCCTCACGGAAGATGCTTGTTGCGTAGATTGTGAGGCGAGACCCTGTAGGGGTGGCGTGTGGGGACAGAGCCTCAGAGAGCAGTTTCCAGGCTCTCGGCCTCACGTGGAGGGTTGTTGGTTCCGGTAGTAGATGTCCGTCAGCTGTGGCTGGTTGGACGTCAGCTGTAACCACTGAGACATTGGCCACTAATATACCTGCCACGGCTACGGAGGAGAGTCGAGGGAAGTAGAGGAGAGTGGGGGAGAGTCGAGGAGAGTTGCTTGGTTGGCAGCAAAGCAGACAGCATGTCGCACGTCATGTTAACCCAGCCTTCAGGGAGACCACAGTGATATGACTCCCCTACGTATGGCTCCGATGGGTGTTCCTTTTCGACCTCACCACATCCTGCGTTCTTATGTGGGGAGCGGGAGCAGAGACCAGGCAGGCCGTCCCTGCAGCACAGGGTGAGGCTTAAAGCTTCCATAGTGAGGGGGCTTAAAACTTCTACAGTGAGGAGACTTAAAGCTCTTATAGTGAGGGGGCTTATAACTTCCTTAGTGAGGGGGCTTAAAACTTCTACAAGAGGGGACTTAAGGCTTCCAAAGTGAGGGGATTAAAACTTCTTTACTGAGGGGAAGTAAAACTTCTATTCTGAGGGGCCTTAATAGTTCTATAGCGAGGGGGCTTAAAACTGCTATTCTGAGGGGACTTAAAACTTCTATAGTGTGGGGACTTAAAACTCATATAGTGAGGGGGCTGAAAACTTCTATAGTGAGGGGTCTTAAAACTTCTATGGTAGGGGTCTGAAAACTTCTATTCTGAGGGGATTTAAAACTTCTACATTGTGGGGACTGAAAACTCATGTAGTAGGGGGCTTAACACTTCTATACTGAGAGGGCTTAACACTTCTACAGTCGGGCTGAAAACTTCTACAGTGAGGAGGCTTAAAACTTCAAAGGTGAGGGGACTTGAAGCTTCTAAAGTGAGGGGTTTAAAACTTCTTTCCTGAGGGGACATAAAACTTTTATTCTGAGAGGCCTTAAAACTTCTATAGTAGGGGGCTGAAAACTACTATACTGAAGGGTCTTAAAACTTCTATAGTGAGGGGACTTAAAACTCATATAGTGAGGGCATGAAAACGTCTATGGTAGGGGGCTGAAAACTTCTGTACTGAAGGGCTTTACAACTTCTATCATGGGGGGACTTAAAACTCTTATACTGAGGGGGCTTAGAACTTCTTTAGTGAGGGGGCTTAAAACTTGTACAGTGAGGGGCTGAAGACTTTCACAGTGAGGGGGCTTAAAACCTCTACAGGGAGGGACTTGAATATTCCAAAGTGAGGGGATTAAAACTTGTTTACTGAGGGGACCTAAAACTTCTACTCTGAGGGGCCTTACAACTTTTATAGTCAGGGGGCTTAAAACTGCTATTCTGAGGGGACTTAAAACTTCTACAGTGAGGGGACTTTAAACTTCTCCAGTTAGGGTGCTATCCCGTATCACGGCCTCTGGCTGGGAGAAGAGGGGGCCTGGTGAACTGCGCCTCCTGGGTGACAGAGATGCACAGATGTAGCCCCTCTAGCAGAATCTGGGAGAGTCATGGGGCCTGAGCAGGCCTGCTTCCTCCTGTATTTCGCCAGCTATGGATTCATGCTGGGAGCTGCAAGAACAGCTGGTGCAGGACCGCTCCATACAGCACGTATGGCACCGAGGTCTGGGATGGTCTCAGTCTCACCTCCCTGAAGTGCTCTGTGGATGCTCTGGAGTGCAGCTTCCTTCTCCCTGTGTAGGTGTTCTGCTGTGACTCGGAAACCCAGCTCAGGGGGATTTGGCAGACTCAGAGGGTCCCCTCGCCTGCGCGGCAGAAGACAAGTGTTTCGTTTTCCAGGCCTGGAACTGTCACATGTGGGTGAGCCGTCTGTCTGGTTTGGCTTCTGCCCCTTTGTTCCACCTGCCTCCTTGTCATGCTGGCACTTCTGGGAAAGCCCGGGAGCCGAGGAGGTAGAAGGACCCTCCTGGCTCACTTTTTTGGAGGATTTCTGGACTAGCCGAGCACGGGATGTGGCTGTAAGCCTCTTCCTCTGCGCCAGTGGGAAACCTCCGGTGGAGCTGTATGAGCTGGTGATGGCATTTCTTCTGGGGCAGGAGATTAGCACGGAGGTCTGGGATTTCTTGTGGCCCTTGTCTTCTGAGATCTCCGTATGGGGGATTCTCTGCAGGGCCCTAAATGCAGACCGTGCTCGGCCAGTGCCATCGGGGTTCCTTCCCGTGTCTCCTGAGAGCTGCTCATGGAGGATTCTCTGCAGAGTCCCGGGCCTGGGCATGAAGAAAGAGTGGCCTCTTCGGACCCCCAGGGGCCTAAATGCAGAGTGTGCAGCCCCAGTGCCATCGGGGTTCCTTCCCTGATTGGCCTGCTGCTGTCTGAGTGCAGGGTCTTCCTCCTGCTTGGGTGCCCCTTTGGCCCTCAACAAGCTCTGCTCTGTGCAGGTGTTGTGGGCACCCCCGGGTGTTGTGAGGGGCATGTGGGTGACTACCCGGTCCTGTGCCACACGGTGACTGACTCTGCCCACCGGAGACACTGTGCGACAGGCCACCTGTGAGAGCAGAGCAGACAGCACGGCTTCCCTCTGATGGCCACGGCTGCTGATTGCGATGAGGGACCCCAGAAACGTGCGCAGCGTTTGAGAGAGCTTGGAACATCGCCGCACAGACGCTGTGAGAAAGCACGAAGACAAACTCATCAGATACCTGCAGTTTGGCCTGCGAGAGAACGGAGGGGCACGGACCGCTGTGTGAGGATGGCGGGCCAGATGAACGTGGTGGGCATGGCGAGCGCAGGGGTGCTGGCTCTCGGGTGCCCGGGGCGGGCGTGGGAGACAGATCCTGGCCTGATAAGCGCCCATGGGTCACTTGGGTGATGTCTGTCTTTGGATCCACAGCAGGCTCCTAGCTAGCTCCTTCAGCTGTCAACAGGGCTGAAGGCGAAGTGCCCACCGTTGGGCCTGTTGCCTGGATGCAGTAGGGAACAATGGGCGCGCGTGCCCGAGACCGCCCAAAGCGCGCGGGGGCGCGCCCATCCGCGCGGGATGCCCGGCAGCGCGCGGGCGCGTGCAGGGAGAGTCAGCGTCAAGGGGGCGTGCAGCGGGTGCCTCAGCCCGAGCCTCAGCGGATGCCGGAGGCCCTTGCGCAAGCTGAGGCGTGGCGCCCCCTGGCGGGCTCTCCCAGATCTGCAGAGGGGTGGAGGTGTTTGCTTCAGGGCCGGCAGCAGGAGCCCTTTGACAGGCATCAGCCCTTTCTCCCCTGGGGGCCACACAGCTGTGGGAAACTTAACTGTACAGCAGGGGGTGCCTCCCAGCAAAGGGAAACCCTGCTCCTCAGCGGTCACCCCGGGATAAAGGTATCCTTTAAATAAAATGTTGTACTTTGGAAAAAAAGGAAAAAAAAGAGGAAACTCCTTGTTAGGACCCACTAAATTCATTTCTCGACCAGCAGTAGGAAAAACACAGTGTTTCTAAATGGCACCAAACTCTTCTGAGTTGGGAAGAGAAAAGATGATCGTGGGCAATCCAAATAAATTGCCTGAACATAATATTGTAAAAATGACATCAAGTTAAATCCTTGAATAGTAAAGGTTAAGGTTCAAGTTTTTGTTAAACTTAATCTTGTTAGACTTATAAGGACCGTTAGAACAATGATATTGAGTAACCCAGATTAGCGATAACAATAATATTGAAAAAAACCGAACAAATGGCAGAGGGGGGTTCGTCCCCCAGTGTTGATACAATTCCACTGGATTCTATTGTACCGCTGATACACGCCCGTGGTTACATTTCAGCACATAGAGAATTCCATCAAGGGTGTCAACACAAGCTAAAAGCGTGTATCTAAGGGAATAAAATGTTAGTACTTGATCATTTGTGACACCTCCCTCCCCCCAAAGGAAATTACAAGAGCTGAGGATTTTATTGTGGAATAATACCAAGATTACCCGCAGCTGGCAGAAGCTTCCACATGTTCTGAAGGTGCTCTCAATTGGGCCAGAGGAGACGATAATCTGGGAAAGGTAACCAATGGAGGATGAAGTTTACATTTGTAGATGAGCCTAATGGTCATGTCGCAAAGGGCCAAATGACCACCTTGAGAAGTCAAAGCCCAGAAAAAGATTAAGATGCTTCTCTACCCCATAATTCAAACTTAAGGAAAAGTAAACTGATCTGGTCCCCAACGACTTCTTTCTTTAGCTGAATTGAAAGGAAATATTGCAAGGAAGACATTTGGATGACATTCAGGACATCGAGGGTAATAGGATGACAGCTTTATGGCCATTCCAGGAAAGGAGTTCCGCAATCGCCTTGAAGGGTGGACTAGGCGCTTGTGTCGCTGCATAGCTTCCCAAGGGGAGTACTTCGAAGGTGACCATAGTGAGGCTCAGCAATGAGTTACGTGGCACCTTTTCGACGACGAGTTCTCGAACCTAATTGTCAGTCTGTTCATAGTTCACTTGATTATTGAGACAAGCTTTTGAAGAGAGTTTTAAATTTATAGTTACTGGATATGGAGATAGCTTCCTCTAGGGAACAAGAATACATGAAAGAAAAAGTAGCACTGGGTCATTACCACCACCAGATAGGTGGGCGACAGAGATGCTCACACTTGGGAGAAGACATACAAATATAACCATACGTAGAGAGCGCAAGATGAATGTAGATCTGAAAAGCACCTTGTGTTTTCCCATCACAGCCTGCCTGGGACTACTGGTCCTCAGCTATGAGAGGAGGCTTCTTGGAAACTGGCTGTTTCTCTGCTGTCCACAGCAGATGCCACTGCAGTTGAACTGCCCACTACTACCTCCCACCCTGCCCCTAGCTCGGCCTTGGGAGGGTGGTGTTTTGCGGGACATTGCTAATAAAATCAGGCCTTTCTTCTCATCTCCAGGTGGATAGTTCTCCAGGGATTAATGAGGAGCTGGTAGTTCCTCATTTAGTTGGGCAACAGATGGCACTAGAGACCATTAGATCTCCACGTTTCTAAACACCACCAGTTTTTACCCATAGCATAAATCAGCCTGGGTCTCTAACGTAAGCCCCATTCTTGCCAACACCCTCAAAATCCCATGTTCCCTTTTCCTTCATTTATACTCCTTCCGTCCGCTGAACTCTCACCCTGGGCCAGTTAAAGCATCCATGCTTTCTCTGCGTGTCGAATATTGCTGGAGATGTCCCCCAAACATGTCTTTCGGGAGCGACTGTGAACTTGTGATGAGATAGATCACCTCGCGGTCCCGCACCAACGTAGTTTGTTCTCAGTTTTCCTTCAGAGTTATAAACATCACAAACCCTGTCCTCCGTAGTGAAGTGTTCCACACATACAGGTGCGAAGGAGTGATTTCAAAACCTGAAGTTTTAGGCTATGACTCTTCGTTTATTCCCCCAGGGACCTCCCTGTCTACCTAGGGACATGCTAACTCTCCTGTATGAATCCCCCCATCTGAAGAGGAAACCCTAACTGCGGTTAGGGGATAGGGGCGACGATCGCTCTGGCTACTTCAGGCTGAGGAGGGACGTAGAGAGAGACCAGCAGCTAGGGCTTGTCCAGAGGTCTCTCCAATGGTCCCCGGTGGATGAGGAGATCCAGATGAGGAGTTTGTTGCTCTGAAGGCCGTCGTAGCCGGCTAGTGAGTGGTCCACAAGCCGAGATACACCGTCGGTAGCAGCAAGAGATGATTCCTATAATCATGAATAACAGAAATATGAGAAAGGCTTCTTTAAGTCCTGGTACGCTAGGAAGCCAGAAAGTAAGGAAGGACCAATCTAAACCAAAGGATCTCGTTTTTAGTTTAATATTGGAAACCTTTAATTAACTGTGAACTATCAGAGAGACTGAAACAGCCTAACCCTTTAAACTTTTTTATATTCTTGATTGTGTTTGAGAAGTAGATAATCGATGGCAGCTTTGTTTGAGAACTGTTATTCTGACCTGTCCTACCTTTTGTCTCATGGCATGTATAGCCTGTGAGGTGGCGTTTAGGGATGTTGTTACTGAGTAAGCTATTTGACTGTCTAGCCTTTTGTATGTCCTTTTCTATAAAAGAACTGTCATCGGTGCAGAGCGTCCAATCTGGGTTGTCTAGGGGTATTTTTTGTACGTCCCTTTTAGCAGTATAGGCTTGTATTAAAACTTATTGGCAGTTAATTCTTCCTCTGTCTCTGCGAGGAAGGTGGCGAGATTAAGGGTGGAGCAGGTCCATATTTGAATTACAGGACCTTTGAAGAAGGCCTGATGTTGTAGGAGGCAGATATCAGGTGAGCCTGTGACTCTTATTAGCATTAAAAAACCCTTGAATGTGGTGTGGGGCCAAAAGGAAAACAGTTAAGTCTTGTCCCCTTGGGAGCTTGGTGGCTTTGGGAACCAGGATGGCAGCTGTAGCTATGGCCTGGAGGCAAGCTGGTCAGCCGCGTGCTAAGATGTCTAGTTTTCTACCTAAATAGTTTCCGAGTCTTTCTTAAGTTTAATTTTGTTTAGTTTATATTTTCTTCAAGGTATAGACCAATGATAAGAAACAGGCTGAGCAAAATGAGCCCAAATCTGGGGGCTGTCTTTATTTTTACAACCAGAGCAGTTTTCAGAGGAAAAAGGTCCAGAGTGAGCAGTTGAGACAGAATAAATTGTCTTTTTTCTTTTTTAAATCTTCAACACCTGAAATGATTTGTACACAGTATATGAATAAATGTTTGCTATGATAAAACTTTCTAGCATGACAACAATGTGTAAAGGGCTGGTAGAGTTTTTTTTCGGTCTCAATACTTTCACTCCATCCTAAAGCCAATGAGAAAAAGAAAGAAAATGAGGTAAGTCTGAAAACATTTTAAAAAATAGAATAATTTCTATAATATTCCTCCTCTTTATTTTTCCTAGTAGCTTCTTTTTACTTCACGAGTGTTGATTTTGAATTGTTTATTCTTACTCTCTTTTTGTTAGATCTCAATACATCTATAATAATTAATATTCTTTGTGATTTTGTACATCTACGGTCATATCATATGCAAGTAATGACGGTTTCTTCCTTTCAAAACTATTTGTTGGCTTTCTGTTTCTTGCCTTATTTCACTGGACTCCCTGTACAATATTGAATGTAAGGGGTAATAGCTGGCATCCATATTTGGTTACCAGTCTGACAGGTAAAAATTTCAGCATTTTACCATTAAGTATGCTGTTGATGTAGGTGATGTTGGATCTGCTGGCAGTTTCTGAGTGAGGGCCGGGATCGTGTCTCGTGAAGCCGAAGAATGCAAACACGGACCAGGGAGAGGCAAAGAGTTTTGAAAAAGAGGATAGTTTATTAGAGGCAGAAGAAGAGGTTGCAGCTCCCGAGTGGGAGGGGGTTCCGAATGGGGGGTGCCCCGTGACTGAGGCAAAAGCTCTTACTTTTATACCTTCCCTTGCCTGCTCGGGGAAGAAGGGAACTTGTTTGAAGAAGGGAACTGGCGCCTTCCAATGAAAATCGTCTACCGGGTTTGCTCTGCTTGCCCATCCTAAAGGAATTAGCAAAGTGACCCACTCTTTCTCTCTCAGATCTGCTCCATTTGTCAGGCCAAAAGGAATGTTATGATTAATCTCAAGGCCTTGTGTATCGATAAGTATTATCGATTGCTGTGCACAGCCTTATTTTCAAGGCCCGATACGCAAGACACACCACCACAAGCCGGGATGAAGGGGTTAAAGAGTTTTATTACAAAGTGAAAGTAAGTAAGACAAGACAGAGATTAGAGGAACATATTATCATACCACTAACAAGCAAGGAGGCAATTCATCATACCACCAGGGCCCGGTCAATTAGAGTCGTAGAAACAGCAACGGCCTTTCATTAGCAGGGCAAAATCCTCATCGAGTAAAGTTATCAGCACGGGCGAAACATCATGCGCAGAAACAGCACCGGTAAAAAATCTACAGGGGCGAAACATCATGCACAGAAACAGCACCGGCCCTTCATCAGCACGAGTGAAACACCTTACAGCAGCCCAGGCGGCCGGGGAACAACTGTTGCTGTTGCTCCTCCGCTTTCTGGGGTTTTGAGGACTTCACTAACAACAGCAGCAAGGAGCCAATAAGCATACGTGTTAACAACACAAGGAACTGGTCTCGGATCTGGCTAGGAGCCGGGGCCAGTCCTTGGTACGAGATTAGATGTATCACAGCTCAGCCCACCTGTGGCAAGGCGAAGGCCAGGCTCCACATCCTGTAAATATTTTCTTGGTCCTTGGGAGGGTAGCCAGTCCTTCCAAGGCCAAGCACGTATCCCAGCCACTGTGAGAGTTTACATCCCCAAATGTTCCCAGGCAGACCTTCATATATTCTATTCCTTACACCTTGTTACATTATGTCCTGGAGCGAAGGAGTGATTTCAAAACCTGAAGTTTTAGGATATGACTGTCTTTGTTTATTCCACCAGGGACCTCCCTGTCTACCGAGGGACATGCTAACTCTCCTGTATCACTGTTTGCCATAGGTTAAAAAAAACACACCTCATAGACGTTGTTTTCTAGAGAAGTTTTGGATTTAAAGGAAAATCAAGCAGGAAGTACAGAGTTCTCACATATTCCCTTCCTCTTATCTCTCCAGCTTCCCCTGTTATTGACATCTTGTCTGGTTGGTACATTTGTTACAATAGATGAACCAATGTCGACACGTTGTTAACTCAGTTCCATAGTCGACATTAGAGTTCACCCTTTTATTGTACAGTTCTATGGATTCTGACAAACGCGTAATGTCATTTATCCACCACTATAGTATCCTACGGAGTAATTTCACTGTCCTAAAAATACTGCATTCCACCTATTGTGACCTCTCTAATTCCCTTAACCTCCGGAAACTACTAATCTTTTTACTGTCTCAGTACTTTTTCCTTTTTCAGAATGTCATGCAGTTAGAATCATGTAATGCGTAGCCTTTTCAGACTGGCTTCTTTCATTTAGCAGTATGCATTTAAGTTTTCTCCATGTCTTTTAGTATCTTGGCAGCTAATTTCATCACTAAATAATATTTTATTTTACGGGTGTACGGCACTCTGTTTATCCATTCACCTATGGAAAGCTATCTTGGTTGCTTTCAGTTTTTGGCAATTATGTATGACACCGTCGTAAACACATGTGTGCAGGTTTCAGCTGTGTTTGTCTATTCATTCTGCCTTGAAACCTAGCCACTAAGTTCTTAAACTCATTGCGTTTTTCACTTCTAGAATTTTGGTTTAGTTTTCTTTTATAATTTCTAGTTGTCTGCTTAGTGGTCAATTTGAGAGAGTTTCCTTCAACATATTCAGAATAGTTAGAGTCTGATAACTCTATCTAGGTCTCCTGTGGCTTTGTTTCTGTCATTTGTTGTTTATCTTGTTATTTTTTAAACCATGATCTCTGGACCTTTCAACCATGTGTTGGTTAAAAATATATAACCAAGGGCCGGCCTGGTGGCTCAGGCGGTTAGAGCTCCGTGCTCCTCCGAAGGGTGCCGGATGGATTCCCACATGGCCAGTGGGCTCTCAACCACAAGGTTGCCAGTTCAGTTCCTTGCGTCCTGCAGGGGAGCAAGGGATAGTGGGCAGGGCCCCCTGCAACTAAGATTGAACTCGGCACCTTGAGCTCAGCTGCCTCCCGGATGGCTCAGTTGGTTGGAGCCGGTGCTCTCAACCACAAGGTTGCCAGTTGGATTTTTGACTCCCACAAGGGATGGTGGGCAGCGCCCCCTGCAACTAAAATTGAACACGGCACCTTGAGCTGAGCTGCTGCTGAGCTCCAGGATGGCTCAGTTGGTTGGAGCGCCTGCTCTCAACCACAAGGTTGCCGGTTTCCACTGGCGCAAGGGATGTTGGGCCTTGCCCCCTGCAACTAGCAAGGGCAACTGGACCTGGAGCTGAGCTGCGCCCTCCACAACTAAAACTGAAAGGACAACAACTTGAGTTCGAAAAAAGTACACACTGTTCCCCAATAAAATCTTTAAAAAAACAAAACAAAACAAAACAAAATCCCAAAGGAACGCTCAAGGAAAAGGTGTGGGGGCCTCTCATCCTGGAGGAAGGAGTTCAGAGCTTGGATTAGAGAGTGATTCAACTAAAATGCAGGAGGCGTTGATTAAAAAAGTTGTCTGCCCTGTCCTCCTGTCCAGGGGAGGGGAGATAGCAGAGGAGGGTGAGGTAAAAAATAGGGGGCAAAAAGAGGTAAAGTCTAGACCCTCTTAATCCTTCAGAGTACAAGGGAAAATGGCAGGGCGTCCTGCTGTCGGTTTCCTCAGGACCCGCGGAGGGGAAAGGTGCAGACGGGGGCAGGCGTCCCTGCCCCCGGCTGCTCCAGGGGCCTGGCCCCCAGACACGGTCAGGCCTAGTGCCTGGTCTTGTATCCGACGGCAAATCTGACCGAGTCGGAGGATGAAAGAGGGAAGACTTCCCTAAGTAAGGGTAGCAAAACGGACTGAGGAAAGTTTGAGTGCAGTGGAGGGTGGGGGGACGGTACAGAACAGAGGCGACAGGGAAGGGCAATAGGGAGGAAAGATGGGGTGGTAGGGGCAGTTTTCCAGCAGAGGCAGCTGGGGCCCTCCTAAAGGGCTCCTGACTAGTAACAGGCTCTCCAGAGAGAGAGAGTCGTGGACCATGGCCCTGGGGAGGATGGCCCCCTTTGGTGGCCCCTGCAGTGTATAACGGAAGGAAGGGAGAGAAGCGGGGAGGAGAACATAAAAGGATGTCCCTCTAGCAGGTAGCTATGAGGTGAGAAAGTTTCCCATAGACCCCCCACAATCCAGACGAGAGAGGGAGAGAGCTTGCCGGAAAATTCGGGGAGTGCCAAGTAAGTGGCCTCCTTGTCTTGAAGAAATGGCCTCACCTGCAACTAGGAGAGTTACCCGCACATGGTGGAGCTGGAGGCCTGTGATGGGACTGGGCACCTTCATCTTCATCGGTGCCGAGTATCCCCAGGAGGGGAAGATTATTGGCCGGGGCCAGGAAGTGGATGTTCCTGAGCCTTGAGGGCCTGGAGGGCAATCTGACATCCACTGGTCACCACGGCCACATAGGGGGCCACGCTTAGTAGGAGGCCGTGTGTTAGGGCAAGAGCGGCTCCAGTGTCCCGGAAGACCACATTTAAAGCAGGCACTTGGTAATTAGGCTGTGCAGAGGATTGGGGTCCCAGTTCTTTCCTTTGGGGCCAGCCCGGCCTAATGGCCTGGGAAACTGCTGCGGCAACCATGTGTAAGGCCTGGGTATGGGCCTGTCTACTCTCCGTCTGGATTATTGAAGACCTTAAAGGCCAGATCTAAAAGATCTGTTTGGTGGGGGGGGTGAGGACCCTTCTCTAATTTCTGAAGCTTCCTGCGAATATCAGGCCCACTGGGAGATGAAATGCATGGCTCAGGCAGCTCTGCCATGCGGAGAGTCAGCATTAATATTAGTGTAGGTTTGTAGGGTTCTGAAAGGCGAGAGAGAAAAACAGCTGGGTTCTCAGGGCGGTCCTGGTAGATTTCCGTCACTTTTTCATACTTGACAGCTTTCTGAATGGCTGCTTTCATGCCCTGAAGGAGACAATTAACCACATGGTCTCTCTTTAAGTGGTCCGGTCCGGATTAGGCGGTTTCCCTAGCTTTTCGAATGATAGCATCCCTTTGGTCAGAGTTAGTACCCGTGGAAGGAACAATATAGATGTCCCGCCAAATAAGGTCATAGCTAAGTGTGAGGTATTCGAACTCTTTAGGAAAGTTGGAGGGACCTGAAGAAAAGAAGCCTAGCTCAGATTCAGTGTGACTCAGGTCTGTCATCGAGAAAGGCACATGGAACCCAACAAGGCCGTCATCGCCTGCCACTTCCCTGAGAGGGATCTGGGTGGCTGGGGGTGCATAAGGTCAGGTTGAGCAGGGCAAGAAAGGTCCGGAGGAAGCAGGGCAGTGGTGGAGTAAGTATCGGAATGGGATGTGGGGGCAACGGTTTGATACGGTGTGGGGATTTGAACTAGCTGTAGTCAGGGATGAGAGGAAAAACCAGGGGGTCCGGAGCAGAGGGAGAAGAAGAGAGGACTTTAAACTTCTATACTGAGGGGCTTAAACCTTCTATAGTGAGGGGATTACTCTTCTATAGTGAGGAGACTTGAACCTTCTTCACTGAGGGGGCTTGTGGGGACAGAGCCCCAGAGGGCAGTTTCCAGGCTCTCGGCCTCATGTGGAGAGGTGCTGGCTCAGATAGTGGATGGCCGTCAGCTGTGGCTGGTTGGCTGGCCGTCAGCTGTAGCCATTAAGCCATTGGTCACTGATATAACTACCGCGGCTATGGAGGGGAGCCGAGGAGAGTGAAGGAGGAGACTGAAGGAGAGTAAGGAGAGTCGAGGAGAGTTGGTCGGTTGGCAGCAAAGCGGACAGCAGGTCGCACGTCGTGTAAATCCAGCTTCCAGTGAGACCATAGTGGTATGACTTCCCTACCTATGTGTCGTGCGGGGTGTTCGGCAGGGCGGCCTGCGGGGTCTCTGCTCCCGCTCCCCACATAAGAACGCAGGACATGGTGAGGCCAAAAAGGAACACCCAGGAGCCATAGTTAGGGAAGTCATACCACTATGGTCTCACTGGAGGCTGGGTTTACACGACGTGCGATCTGCTGTCCGCTTTGCTGCCAACAGACCAACTCTCCTCGACTCTCCTTACTCTCCTTCAGTCTCCTCCTTCACTCTCCTCGGCTCCCCTCCGTAACCACGGCAGTTCTATCAGTGACCAATGGCTTAATGGCTACAGCTGATGGCCAACCAGCCACAGCTGACGGCCATCCACTATCTGAGCCAGCACCTCTCCACATGAGGCCGAGAGCCTGGAAACTGCTCTCTGGGGCTCTGTCCCCACTCTCCACCCCTACAAGTTCTCGCCTCATAATCTACACAACGAGCGGCTTCTGCGAGGGTCCCTGTGCCATAATAGACTATTGACACCTATGGACGAAAAGAAACGGTAGTCTTAGGAACCAATAATGGCAAATCCCTTCCATCTGGAGGATACACGCTAGCTTTTTGTCCTGGGAAAGGAGGGTCGCTGCCACTGGCACCTTTCCCGGTTTATGGTACCAAAGTTTTATGGCAGTGCTTGGGATCCCTTGCATAGTTTCAACATGTAACAGTACAGGGGACCCCATAATAGGCCATAGTGAGAGCACATAGGTTCCCTGCAAAATCATCCCGGTATCGGGACCTCTGTATACTACAGTCCCTTGCGGTGGCCACTCAGCCACCACCCCTGGCGTCACTTGCAAATCATGAGTCAAACCGGCCCCCCATGGGGCTATCAGGCCCAACCATCGACAGTGGGGGCTTTTGACCTGCCAGGGCCAAGTCCATTGGTGCCGTTCCCCTGCTTTCAAGCATGTGAGGTCTGGCAGCAAAATGTTTCCATTTCTGCCGTAGCCTGGCTTTAACAGAGTCTCACTGGTGGTAACCTGTAATTGAATGGGAGTGGCCGTTCTATGTAGCAGAGCTTCTACTGGTGCCGGTCCTC
The DNA here is from genome assembly GCF_964194185.1 of Rhinolophus hipposideros. Classification (NCBI taxonomy): domain Eukaryota; kingdom Metazoa; phylum Chordata; class Mammalia; order Chiroptera; family Rhinolophidae; genus Rhinolophus; species Rhinolophus hipposideros. The sequence continues at coordinate 117,392 of NW_027669129.1, read as the reverse complement.
CTTTCCGTGGTCTCTCATTCAGGACTCCCAGGACATCCCATAGACGCGAGGCCCAGTCACGCATCGTGGGAGGGTGTTTTGACACCCGGAGGCCTTGCTTCAAAAGGCCATTATAGCGTTCAATCATGCCAGCTGCTTGTGGGTTATATGGAGCATGAAACAACCATTGCACGTCCATCCTGGCAGCCCAGCGCTGCACCTCTTGCCCCGTAAAATGGGTACCCCTGTCACTTTCAATGACTTCTGGGCTCCCATAGAGGGCGCACAGCCGTGTAAGAGCGACGACTGTATGCCCCTGATCCGCGGCCGGACACCGCCAAGCAAACATTAACCTCGTAGCAGTGTCCACTGCTGTGAATGCGTATATCGCATTGCGGGCCTTAGGCAGGGGTCCAATGTAATCCACTTGCCAGCGAGTGAGGGGCACCCTCCCACGCGTTATCTGCAGTGTTTCCCACGGGAGCCTCCGCCTTTGGGGACTGTCCTGGGCACGGATGGCACAGTCATAGCAGGCATCTGCTATCTCCTGCCATTTCAAAGGCAGACCCTAGCGTCTGCTCATCTGGCACATGGTTCGGCTTCCATCCAGCGTGCTGCAATTTCCTGTGCAGCCAATGGGCCACATCAGTGGCAGGAGCCCGTTCTAACCATCGGACCCGTGCTAGGGCATCTGCTTCATCATTACCTGGGGACACTAAAGGGGAGTGACCTGTGACATGTATTAGGGTTACCTCCTTTCTCTGCCCTAGGTCCCAGAGGTCCTGCCACATGGCTTGACCCCACAGTGGATGGTGTCCTACCAACCAGTTTTGGTGTTTCCATGTAGGGAGCCACAATGTTAGGCCCCGGAACACCGTCCAGCTGTCAGTACAAATAACTAGGGGCCCAGGCTCATGGCTGATTACCATCCACACAGCCCGTAATTCAGCCCATTGGCTACTCTGGCCTATCCCAGTATCAAACCAAATGGTGTCTGTTTTGGGCTGCACACCAATAGCCGTCCAAACAGCTGCAGCCCCTCGGCTAGAACCATCAGTAAACCAGGCATCCTCAGGTACTGGGGACTGTCCTTCTTTGTAGGGCGAGGGCTCCAAGTCCTCCCCTCTAGGCAGAGCGCTTGGCACAGCCTGGGCCACTAGCTCCCCAGGCCCCAGGACCTGTTGTAGCTCTGTGCTCAAAGGGCTTGAGCTAAGGTTGCTACACTGCTCCAAGTAGGCACCCCACTTGGCGAGGGTGGTGGTCTGTGCCACCCCGGTTTTTGGTCCCTGGGTCCACGTACGCACCCACCCCTGGACAGCATAGGTTGTTCGAACCACTACCCGTGCCGTTCCTGTGATCGCTTCTGTGGCCACTAGGGCTGCGTACACAGCGGCCAGCTGTTTCTCTATCAGAGAGTAGCGGACCTCCGCTCCTTTCCATAATTGGGACCAAAATCCCACTGGCAACCGGAGACGCTCCTGCCGTTGCCAGAGGCCCCATCCATACTCCTCTTGGGTTACATGAACATCAAGTTCAAATGGGCGGCCAGGGTCCACTACTTGCAGAGCCTGTGCCTGCTGCACTGCCCGTTTCGTGGCAACGAAGGCTTGCTCTATAGCCTCTGTCCAATCCCATGAGGCCCCCTTTTTAATCATGTTGTACAAGGGCCTTGTCATTTGTGCCATGTTGGGTACAAATGCCCACCAATATCCTAGCAGACCCAGATATGTCTGCAGATGGCTTCTTGACAGGCCATACTGGATAGTTAAAAGGACTGTGCGTTGGCCTCACAATATGTGCCTTCTCCAACTCCAATATTGTACGACCAATCTCCTCCTGCCCTCCTGGCAGGCGGTACTGTCGCACTGTAACCACGCGCCAGGAATGTGGCAACACTTGAGGAGGGTGGTGAGGATGCCCGCGTGTCACCGCTTTCACCACCCGGATCCGGAGAAGGAACTCTCCTACTGGGGTCTGTAAGCTGAGGCCATGTAACACATCCACCTCTAGTATATACTCCGGAACAGGGGAGACATAAACCTTGTAGGTACGAGGGGGAAGCCTTCCTATACCCAGTGGCAAGGAAACGGCTTTCACTGTCACAGTCTTTCCCCCATAGCCATCAATGCAGATTGCTGGTCCAGGGAACAGTTCTGGGTTCTTATAGACAAGACTGCAGTGTGCGCCAGTGTCAACTAGGGCCAAAACCCTCTGCACATTAGAAGGGGACCAATGTATAGACAGTTCCACATGGGGCCTCCGGTCCCTTCTTGTCCTCTCAGACCGGGTACCTTGGCCCCGCCCCTAATCAAGCTGAATGGAGTCCTCCTCAAGGACTCAAACCAAAGGTAAAGCCCAAACCAAAGGTAAAGGGGCGAGGTCGCGGGCCTCAGAGAGTAACACGTGCACAGACGTGGCGTGATCTCGTGGCAGCAGGGGTTGATCAGGAGAAAACAGACCAACAACCCAATGAACTCCTGCTGGAACGTTGGAAACAGCTGCGTCCGGAACTGCAATTCCGAAGCCAAAAGGAGAGTTCTGCGAAAGAAGGACCCGTGTCCCTCCAGGACTTCATGCTGCCACTTGAGGACGACTCCATTCAGCTTGATTAGGGGCGGGGCCAAAGTTGCCCGTCAGAGGGGACAAGTAGGGACCGGAGGCCCCATGTGGAACTGTCCATACATTGGTCCCCTTCTAATGTGCAGAGGGTTTTGGCCCTAGTTGACACTGGCGCACACTGCAGTCTTGTCTATGGGAACCCAGAACTGTTCCCTGGACCAGCAATCTGCATTGATGGCTACGGGGGAAAGACTGTGACTGTGAAAGCCGTTTCCTTGCCACTGGGTATAGGAAGGCTTCCCCCTGTACCTACAAGGTTTATGTTTCCCCTGTTCCGGAGTATATTCTAGGGGTGGACGTGCTACATGGCTTCAGTTTACAGACCTCAGTAGGAGAGTTCCTTCTCCGGATCCGGGTGGTGAAAGCGGTGACACTCGGGCATGCTCACCACCCTCCTCAAGTGTTGCCACAGCCCTGGCGCGTAGTTACAGTGCGACAGTACCGCCTGCCAGGAGGGCAGGAGGAGATTGGTCGCACAATATTGGAATTGGAGAAGGCACATATTGTGAGGCGAACGCACAGTCCTTTTAACTCCCCAGTGTGGCCTGTCAAGAAGCCAGACGGGACCTGGCGAATGACTGTGGGCTGTAGGGAGTTAAATAAGGTGACACCACCCTTGCTCGCTGCAGTGCCTTCAGTACATGGTTTAATGGATCGTCTGACTGTCAGCCTGGGGACATATCACTATGTAGTGGACTTGGCCAATGCTTTTTTCTCCATTGCCATTGCACGAGAGTGTCAAGAGCAGTTTGCTTTTACTTGGGACGAGCGGCAGTGGACTTTTCAAGTCCTTCCACAAGGATACTTGCACAGCCCCACTATCTACCACGGGCTCGTGGCCCAGGATTTGGCACAGTGGGATCACCCGTCCTCTGTGGCCTTGTTTCATTATGTCGATGATATTCTATTAACATCAGATTCTCTTTCTGATTTAGAGAAAGCAGCTCCCTCTCTTCTCCGCCACCTGAAGTCACACTGCTGGGCGGTGAATGAGGAAAAGGTCCAAGGCCCTGTCTTATCCGTCAAGTTTTTGGGTGTTGTGTGGTCGGGTAAGACAAAGGTTATACCCGAGGCTATTATTGATAAGATACAAGCCTTTCCCCGGCCGACCAAGGTCTCCCATCTGCAGACATATTTGGGTCTGCTAGGATATTGGCGGGTGTTTGTACCCCACATGGCACAAATGGCAAGGCCCTTGTATAACATGATTAAAAAGGGGGCCTCATGGGATTGGACAGAGGCTATAGAGCAAGCCTTCGTTGCCACGAAACGGGCAGTGCAGCAGGCACAGGCTCTGCAATAGTGGACCCTGGCTGCACATTTGAACTTGATGTTCATGTAACCCAGTAGGGGTACAGATGGGGCCTCTGGCAACGGCAGGAGCGTCTCCTATTGCCAGTGGGATTTTGGTCCCAATTATGGAAAGGAGCGGAGGTCCGCTACTCTCTGATAGAGAAACAGCTGGCCGCTGTGTACGCAGCCCTAGTGGCCACAGAAGCGATCACAGGAACGGCACGGGTAGTGGTTCGAACAACCTATGCTGTCCAGGGGTGGGTGCGTACGTGGACCCAGGGACCAAAAACCGGGGTGGCACAGACCACCACCCTCGCCAAGTGGGGTGCCTACTTGGAGCAGTGTAGCACCCTTAGCTCAAGCCCTTTGACCACAGAGCTACAACAGGTCCTGGGGCCTGTGGAGCTTGTAGCCCAGGCTGTGCCAAGCGCTCTGCCTAGAGGGGAGGACTTGGAGCCCTCGCCCTACAAAGAAGGACAGTCCCCAGTACCTGAGGATGCCTGGTTTACTGATGGTTCTAGCCGAGGGGCTGCAGCTGTTTGGACGGCTATTGGTGTGCAGCCCAAAACAGACACCATTTGGTTTGATGCTGGGACGGGTCAGAGTAGCCAATGGGCTGAATTACGGGCTGTGTGGATGGTAATCAGTCATGAACCTGGGCCCCTAGTTATTTGTACTGACAGCTGGGCGGTGTTCCGGGGCCTAACATTGTGGCTCCCTACATGGAAACACCAAAACTGGTTGGTAGGACACCGTCCACTGTGGGGTCAAGCCATGTGGTAGGACCTCTGGGATCTAGGGCAGAGAAAGGAGGTAACCCTAATGCATGTCAAAGGTCACTCCCCCTTAGTGCACCCAGGTAATGATGAAGCAGATGCCCTAGCACGGGTCCAATGGTTAGAACGGGCTCCTGCCACTGATGTGGCCCATTGGCTGCACAGGAAATTGCAGCACGCTGGATGGAAGCCGAACCATGTGCCAGGTGAGCAGACGCTAGGGTCTGCCTTTGAAATGGCAGGAGATAGCAGATGCCTGCTATGACTGTGCCATTTGTGCCCAGGAGAGTCCCCAAGGGCGGAGGCTCCCCTGGGAGACACAGCAGATAACGCGTGGGAGGGTGCCCCTCACTCGCTGGCAAGTGGATTACATTAGACCCCTGTCTAAGGCTCGCAATGCGATATACGCATTCACAGCAGTGGACACGGCTACGGGGTTGATTTTTGCTTGGCCGTGTCCGGCTGCAGATCAGCGGCATACAGTCGTCGCTCTTACACGGCTGTGCGCCCTCTATGGGCGCCCCCAAGTCATTGAAAGTGACAGGGGTATTCATTTTACAGGGCAAGAGGTGCAGCCCTGGCTGCCAGGATGGACTTGCAATGGTTATTTCATGCTCCGTATAACCCACAAGCAGATGGCATGATTGAACGTTATAATGGCCTTTTGAAGCAAGGTCTCCGGGTGTCAAAACACCCTCCCACGATGCGGGACTGGGCCTCGCTTCTATGGGATGTCCTGAGAGTCCTGAATGAGAGACCACGGAAGGGAGGACCGGCACCGGTAGAAGCTCTGCTACATCGAACGGCCACTCCCATTCAATTACAGGTTACCAGAAGTGAGACTCTGTTAAAGCCAGGCTACGGCAGAAATGGAAACATTTTGCTGCCAGCCCCCACATGCTTGAAAGCAGGGGAATGGCAGCAATGGAGTTGGCCCTGGCAGGCCAAAAGCCCCCACTGTTTTGGTTGGGCCTGATAGCCCCATGGGGGGCCGGTTTGACTCATGATTTGCAAGTGACGCCAGGGGTGGTGGCTGAGAGGCCATCGCAAGTGACTGTAGTATATGGAGGTCCTGATACCGGGATGATTTTGCAGGGAACCGATGTGCTCTCACTATGGCCTATTATGGGGTCCCCTGTACTGTTACATGTTGAAACTATGCAAGGGACTCCAAGCCCTGCCATAAAAGTCTGGTACCACAAACGGGAAAGGTGCCAGTAGCAGCGACCCTCCTTTCCCAGGACGAAAAGCTAGCGTGTATCCTCCCAGATGGAAGGGATTTGCCATTATTGGTTCCTAAGACTACCATTTCTTTTCGTCCATAGGTGTCAATAGTCTAATATGGCACAGGGACCCTTGCGGAAGATGCTTGTTGTGTAGATTATGAGGCGAGAACCTGTGGGGGTGGAGTGTGGGGCAGAGCCCCAGAGAGCAGTTTCCAGGCTCTCGGCCTCATGTGGAGAGGTGCTGGCTCAGATAGTGGATGGCCGTCAGCTGTGGCTGGTTGGCCATCAGCTGTAGCCATTAAGCCATTGGTCACTGATATAACTGCCGCGGCTATGGAGGGGAGCCGAGGAGAGTGAAGGAGGAGACTGAAGGAGAGTAAGGAGAGTCGAGGACAGTTGTTAGTTTGGCAGCAAAGTGGACAGCAGGTTGCACGTCGTGTAAACCCAGCCTCCAGTGAGACCATAGTGGTATGACTTCCCTACCTATGGCTCCGTGGTGTTCCTTTTTGGCCTCACCATGTCCTGCGTTCTTATGTGGGGAGCGGGAGCAGAGACCCCGCAGGCCGCCCCGCCAGACCCCCCGCATGACAGGGCTTAAAACTTCTATAGTGGGGCGGTGTCTGGACAGAGACCCAGAGAGCAGTTTCTAGGCTCTCGGCATCATGTGGAGGGGTGCTGGCTCGGGTAGTAGATGGCCGTCAGCTGTAACTATTGAGCCATTGGCCACTGACGTAACTGCCGCGGCTACGGAGGAGAGTCGAAAGAGGGAAGTTGGTCAGTTGGTAGCAAAGCGGACAGCAGGTCGCAGGGCTTGTGAACCCAGCCTCCAGTGAGACCATAGTGGTGTGACTCCCCTACCTATGGCTCCGTGTGTGTTCCTTTGTGGCCTAGCAACATCTTGCGTTCTTATGTGGGGAGCGGGAGCTGAGACCCAGTAGGCCGTCCTGCATGACGAGTGGCGCAGCGAGCAGGGTGTGGTGTCGGCCGAAACTCTCCGGAATGTACTGGAGCAGTTTTTATGTAGAACAGCTCAGTGTCATAAGCAGGGTACGGTGCCGGCCAAAACCTACCGAAGCATGGTGCAGCAGTTTGTGCGTGTGAGAGCCCAGCTTCGGGAGGCCCATGAGGAGTGACATGGGGAATGGGAGGCGCCGTCTGCCTGGGAGACTCAAGCCTCCATCAGTCACACCACCGTCTTGGCCATGGACGGCGTTTCTCTCATTTTGGTGACCTGCTGCGGCCTTAGGCTCTGAGGGTTGTGGACATCTTCCGCGGAGGCCTCCACCCACTCAGACACCTGGCACAGTGAGCAAGATTCCGACCAGGTAGGAATGGAGTCTGACTCCGGGCAGGAGGACGTGTGGTCCCCGCACAGTGTGTGGTGTCCGGTAGCCACTGTTCTCAGGAGTTGGACCCCGAAGGAGGTGTGGGATTACGTGGAAGGCTCTCCGGCCAGCGTGGAGAGGGCCCTGCAGGCTCTGGCTGAGCAGTTGCTGGAGGAGGAGAAGGCTACAGCCGGCCGCGTTAGCTGGATGTTCCTCACGGCCTTGAGCCTCAACAGGGAAAGTGCGCTTAATGAAATGTCCCAGGTGTTGGACCAGGTGTCCCGGTTGGAGGTGCTGGAAGTCTGGGTCCGCCTGTTAGAAGAGGGGCGCCACCTTGGAGACTCTGAAGTAGAGGCGGAGGAAGCGAGTGGAGTCAATGCAGCTCCCAACCCCCAAACTCCGGCCAATCTTGACACAAAAGATAAAGGGGAGCAACCTTTGGGCACCGGGGGCATTGCTGCCGGCGACCCAGCTGTGACTGAGTTCACAACCTACACCCTTACACTACCACTGAGTTGCAAGAGCTGGGGTGGCGGTGCCGACAGCGCCCTGGAGAGCCAGTCTCCCCTTGGCTACTACGTTTATGGGATGAGGGAGCAGACAACACTCTCTGCTCCCCAGGCGAGATGGAAATGCTAGCCCTCGTGACAGTGCATTCGTCCCTGTGACAAATGTTACAGAACTGCCATAGGTTGGCCCACGACCAGGCCAACCATTCTCTAACGGAGTGGCTCACTGCTGCGGTACGCACAGTTTGGGGACAGGCTGGCGAGCTGCCAGACACTGTGAGTCAATGGCAGTCATATACGGAACTTATGCAAATCATCCGTGAAATGGGTATGAGACATGCTGTTTTTAACCTTAACGTGCAGGGGCCAGATGACGGAGGAGATTGACAGCCAGCATGAGAGATCTGGTTTTGGAGACTGCACCTGCGAGTGCTTTTGGATCCTTGGTTGCTATTCTTACACTTTCTGTAGGGCGACGGATCCATGAAGTTACAACTGCCATGGCCACCCTAGGGGATGTTGAGAGCCGCAGGCGAAAGCAGATAAGACAGCAGGTCCATGCAGTTGAGACCTGGAAGCCCAAACCAAAGGTAAAGGGGCGAGGTCGCGGGCCTCAGAGAGTAACATGAGCAGAGATGTGGCCTGATCTCGTGGCAGCAGGGGCCGATTGGGAGAAAATAGATCGAAAACCCAATGCACTCCTGCTGTTACTTTGGAAACAGTTATGTCCGGAACAACAATTCTGGAGAATCCTAAAGGAGAAGTCTGAGAAAGCGTGACCCGTGTCCATCCAGGACTTCATGCAGCCGCTTGAGGCCGACTCCTTTCAGGTTGATTAGGGGTGGAATCAAGGTACCCGGTCAGAGGGGACGGGCAGGAACTGGAGGCCCCACGTGGACTGTCCATACATTGGTCCCCTTCTAATGTGCAGAGGGTTTTGGCCCTAGTTGACACTGGCGCACACTGCAGTCTTGTCTATGGGAACCCAGAACTGTTCCCTGGACCAGCAATCTGCATTGATGGCTACGGGGGAAAGACTGTGACTGTGAAAGCCATTTCCTTACCACGGGGTATAGGAAGGCTTCCCCCTCGTATTTACAAGGTTTATGTCTCCCCCGTTCCGCACTATATTCTAGGGGTGGACATGCTACATGGCCTCAGTTTACAGACATCGGTGGGAGAGTTCTGTCTCTGGAATCGGGTGATGAAAGCGGTGACACGCGTGGCCTGATCACCACCCTCCTCAAGTGTTGCCACAGCCCTGGCGCGTGGTGACAGTGCCACAGTACCGCCTGCCAGGAGGGCAGGAGGAGACTGGTGGTAGCCTAAGAAGTCCAGGAAGTCTGGCTGTGCCCAGAAGGACTGGTGGTGCCCTGAGAAACCCTGGCTGTGCCCAGGATATTGCATTCACCTCCTGGCTCCTCGCACAGGGACCCTCACGGAAGATGCTTGTTGCGTAGATTGTGAGGCGAGACCCTGTAGGGGTGGCGTGTGGGGACAGAGCCTCAGAGAGCAGTTTCCAGGCTCTCGGCCTCACGTGGAGGGTTGTTGGTTCCGGTAGTAGATGTCCGTCAGCTGTGGCTGGTTGGACGTCAGCTGTAACCACTGAGACATTGGCCACTAATATACCTGCCACGGCTACGGAGGAGAGTCGAGGGAAGTAGAGGAGAGTGGGGGAGAGTCGAGGAGAGTTGCTTGGTTGGCAGCAAAGCAGACAGCATGTCGCACGTCATGTTAACCCAGCCTTCAGGGAGACCACAGTGATATGACTCCCCTACGTATGGCTCCGATGGGTGTTCCTTTTCGACCTCACCACATCCTGCGTTCTTATGTGGGGAGCGGGAGCAGAGACCAGGCAGGCCGTCCCTGCAGCACAGGGTGAGGCTTAAAGCTTCCATAGTGAGGGGGCTTAAAACTTCTACAGTGAGGAGACTTAAAGCTCTTATAGTGAGGGGGCTTATAACTTCCTTAGTGAGGGGGCTTAAAACTTCTACAAGAGGGGACTTAAGGCTTCCAAAGTGAGGGGATTAAAACTTCTTTACTGAGGGGAAGTAAAACTTCTATTCTGAGGGGCCTTAATAGTTCTATAGCGAGGGGGCTTAAAACTGCTATTCTGAGGGGACTTAAAACTTCTATAGTGTGGGGACTTAAAACTCATATAGTGAGGGGGCTGAAAACTTCTATAGTGAGGGGTCTTAAAACTTCTATGGTAGGGGTCTGAAAACTTCTATTCTGAGGGGATTTAAAACTTCTACATTGTGGGGACTGAAAACTCATGTAGTAGGGGGCTTAACACTTCTATACTGAGAGGGCTTAACACTTCTACAGTCGGGCTGAAAACTTCTACAGTGAGGAGGCTTAAAACTTCAAAGGTGAGGGGACTTGAAGCTTCTAAAGTGAGGGGTTTAAAACTTCTTTCCTGAGGGGACATAAAACTTTTATTCTGAGAGGCCTTAAAACTTCTATAGTAGGGGGCTGAAAACTACTATACTGAAGGGTCTTAAAACTTCTATAGTGAGGGGACTTAAAACTCATATAGTGAGGGCATGAAAACGTCTATGGTAGGGGGCTGAAAACTTCTGTACTGAAGGGCTTTACAACTTCTATCATGGGGGGACTTAAAACTCTTATACTGAGGGGGCTTAGAACTTCTTTAGTGAGGGGGCTTAAAACTTGTACAGTGAGGGGCTGAAGACTTTCACAGTGAGGGGGCTTAAAACCTCTACAGGGAGGGACTTGAATATTCCAAAGTGAGGGGATTAAAACTTGTTTACTGAGGGGACCTAAAACTTCTACTCTGAGGGGCCTTACAACTTTTATAGTCAGGGGGCTTAAAACTGCTATTCTGAGGGGACTTAAAACTTCTACAGTGAGGGGACTTTAAACTTCTCCAGTTAGGGTGCTATCCCGTATCACGGCCTCTGGCTGGGAGAAGAGGGGGCCTGGTGAACTGCGCCTCCTGGGTGACAGAGATGCACAGATGTAGCCCCTCTAGCAGAATCTGGGAGAGTCATGGGGCCTGAGCAGGCCTGCTTCCTCCTGTATTTCGCCAGCTATGGATTCATGCTGGGAGCTGCAAGAACAGCTGGTGCAGGACCGCTCCATACAGCACGTATGGCACCGAGGTCTGGGATGGTCTCAGTCTCACCTCCCTGAAGTGCTCTGTGGATGCTCTGGAGTGCAGCTTCCTTCTCCCTGTGTAGGTGTTCTGCTGTGACTCGGAAACCCAGCTCAGGGGGATTTGGCAGACTCAGAGGGTCCCCTCGCCTGCGCGGCAGAAGACAAGTGTTTCGTTTTCCAGGCCTGGAACTGTCACATGTGGGTGAGCCGTCTGTCTGGTTTGGCTTCTGCCCCTTTGTTCCACCTGCCTCCTTGTCATGCTGGCACTTCTGGGAAAGCCCGGGAGCCGAGGAGGTAGAAGGACCCTCCTGGCTCACTTTTTTGGAGGATTTCTGGACTAGCCGAGCACGGGATGTGGCTGTAAGCCTCTTCCTCTGCGCCAGTGGGAAACCTCCGGTGGAGCTGTATGAGCTGGTGATGGCATTTCTTCTGGGGCAGGAGATTAGCACGGAGGTCTGGGATTTCTTGTGGCCCTTGTCTTCTGAGATCTCCGTATGGGGGATTCTCTGCAGGGCCCTAAATGCAGACCGTGCTCGGCCAGTGCCATCGGGGTTCCTTCCCGTGTCTCCTGAGAGCTGCTCATGGAGGATTCTCTGCAGAGTCCCGGGCCTGGGCATGAAGAAAGAGTGGCCTCTTCGGACCCCCAGGGGCCTAAATGCAGAGTGTGCAGCCCCAGTGCCATCGGGGTTCCTTCCCTGATTGGCCTGCTGCTGTCTGAGTGCAGGGTCTTCCTCCTGCTTGGGTGCCCCTTTGGCCCTCAACAAGCTCTGCTCTGTGCAGGTGTTGTGGGCACCCCCGGGTGTTGTGAGGGGCATGTGGGTGACTACCCGGTCCTGTGCCACACGGTGACTGACTCTGCCCACTGGAGACACTGTGCGACAGGCCACCTGTGAGAGCAGAGCAGACAGCACGGCTTCCCTCTGATGGCCACGGCTGCTGATTGCGATGAGGGACCCCAGAAACGTGCGCAGCGTTTGAGAGAGCTTGGAACATCGCCGCACAGACGCTGTGAGAAAGCACGAAGACAAACTCATCAGATACCTGCAGTTTGGCCTGCGAGAGAACGGAGGGGCACGGACCGCTGTGTGAGGATGGCGGGCCAGATGAACGTGGTGGGCATGGCGAGCGCAGGGGTGCTGGCTCTCGGGTGCCCGGGGCGGGCGTGGGAGACAGATCCTGGCCTGATAAGCGCCCATGGGTCACTTGGGTGATGTCTGTCTTTGGATCCACAGCAGGCTCCTAGCTAGCTCCTTCAGCTGTCAACAGGGCTGAAGGCGAAGTGCCCACCGTTGGGCCTGTTGCCTGGATGCAGTAGGGAACAATGGGCGCGCGTGCCCGAGACCGCCCAAAGCGCGCGGGGGCGCGCCCATCCGCGCGGGATGCCCGGCAGCGCGCGGGCGCGTGCAGGGAGAGTCAGCGTCAAGGGGGCGTGCAGCGGGTGCCTCAGCGCGAGCCTCAGTGGCTGCGGGAGGCCCTGGCGCAAGCGGAGGCGTGGCGCCCCCTGGCGGGCTCTCCCAGATCTGCAGAGGGGTGGAGGTGTTTGCTTCAGGGCCGGCAGCAGGAGCCCTTTGACAGGCATCAGCCCTTTCTCCACTGGGGGCCACACAGCTGTGGGGAACTTAACTGTACAGCAGGGGGTGCCTCCCAGCAAAGGGAAACCCTGCTCCTCAGCGGTCACCCCGGGATAAAGGTATCCTTTAAATAAAATGTTGTACTTTGGAAAAAAAGAAAAAAAAAGAGGAAACTCCTTGTTAGGACCCACTAAATTCATTTCTCGACCAGCAGTAGGAAAAACACAGTGTTTCTAAATGGCACCAAACTCTTCTGAGTTGGGAAGAGAAAAGATGATCGTGGGCAATCCAAATAAATTGCCTGAACATAATATTGTAAAAATGACATCAAGTTAAATCCTTGAATAGTAAAGGTTAAGGTTCAAGTTTTTGTTAAACTTAATCTTGTTAGACTTATAAGGACCGTTAGAACAATGATATTGAGTAACCCAGATTAGCGATAACAATAATATTGAAAAAAACCGAACAAATGGCAGAGGGGGGTTCGTCCCCCAGTGTTGATACAATTCCACTGGATTCTATTGTACCGCTGATACACGCCCGTGGTTACATTTCAGCACATAGAGAATTCCATCAAGGGTGTCAACACAAGCTAAAAGCGTGTATCTAAGGGAATAAAATGTTAGTACTTGATCATTTGTGACACCTCCCTCCCCCCAAAGGAAATTACAAGAGCTGAGGATTTTATTGTGGAATAATACCAAGATTACCCGCAGCTGGCAGAAGCTTCCACATGTTCTGAAGGTGCTCTCAATTGGGCCAGAGGAGACGATAATCTGGGAAAGGTAACCAATGGAGGATGAAGTTTACATTTGTAGATGAGCCTAATGGTCATGTCGCAAAGGGCCAAATGACCACCTTGAGAAGTCAAAGCCCAGAAAAAGATTAAGATGCTTCTCTACCCCATAATTCAAACTTAAGGAAAAGTAAACTGATCTGGTCCCCAACGACTTCTTTCTTTAGCTGAATTGAAAGGAAATATTGCAAGGAAGACATTTGGATGACATTCAGGACATCGAGGGTAATAGGATGACAGCTTTATGGCCATTCCAGGAAAGGAGTTCCGCAATCGCCTTGAAGGGTGGACTAGGCGCTTGTGTCGCTGCATAGCTTCCCAAGGGGAGTACTTCGAAGGTGACCATAGTGAGGCTCAGCAATGAGTTACGTGGCACCTTTTCGACGACGAGTTCTCGAACCTAATTGTCAGTCTGTTCATAGTTCACTTGATTATTGAGACAAGCTTTTGAAGAGAGTTTTAAATTTATAGTTACTGGATATGGAGATAGCTTCCTCTAGGGAACAAGAATACATGAAAGAAAAAGTAGCACTGGGTCATTACCACCACCAGATAGGTGGGCGACAGAGATGCTCACACTTGGGAGAAGACATACAAATATAACCATACGTAGAGAGCGCAAGATGAATGTAGATCTGAAAAGCACCTTGTGTTTTCCCATCACAGCCTGCCTGGGACTACTGGTCCTCAGCTATGAGAGGAGGCTTCTTGGAAACTGGCTGTTTCTCTGCTGTCCACAGCAGATGCCACTGCAGTTGAACTGCCCACTACTACCTCCCACCCTGCCCCTAGCTCGGCCTTGGGAGGGTGGTGTTTTGCGGGACATTGCTAATAAAATCAGGCCTTTCTTCTCATCTCCAGGTGGATAGTTCTCCAGGGATTAATGAGGAGCTGGTAGTTCCTCATTTAGTTGGGCAACAGATGGCACTAGAGACCATTAGATCTCCACGTTTCTAAACACCACCAGTTTTTACCCATAGCATAAATCAGCCTGGGTCTCTAACGTAAGCCCCATTCTTGCCAACACCCTCAAAATCCCATGTTCCCTTTTCCTTCATTTATACTCCTTCCGTCCGCTGAACTCTCACCCTGGGCCAGTTAAAGCATCCATGCTTTCTCTGCGTGTCGAATATTGCTGGAGATGTCCCCCAAACATGTCTTTCGGGAGCGACTGTGAACTTGTGATGAGATAGATCACCTCGCGGTCCCGCACCAACGTAGTTTGTTCTCAGTTTTCCTTCAGAGTTATAAACATCACAAACCCTGTCCTCCGTAGTGAAGTGTTCCACACATACAGGTGCGAAGGAGTGATTTCAAAACCTGAAGTTTTAGGCTATGACTCTTCGTTTATTCCCCCAGGGACCTCCCTGTCTACCTAGGGACATGCTAACTCTCCTGTATGAATCCCCCCATCTGAAGAGGAAACCCTAACTGCGGTTAGGGGATAGGGGCGACGATCGCTCTGGCTACTTCAGGCTGAGGAGGGACGTAGAGAGAGACCAGCAGCTAGGGCTTGTCCAGAGGTCTCTCTAATGGTCCCCGGTGGATGAGGAGATCCAGATGAGGAGTTTGTTGCTCTGAAGGCCGTCGTAGCCGGCTAGTGAGTGGTCCACAAGCCGAGATACACCGTCGGTAGCAGCAAGAGATGATTCCTATAATCATGAATAACAGAAATATGAGAAAGGCTTCTTTAAGTCCTGGTACGCTAGGAAGCCAGAAAGTAAGGAAGGACCAATCTAAACCAAAGGATCTCGTTTTTAGTTTAATATTGGAAACCTTTAATTAACTGTGAACTATCAGAGAGACTGAAACAGCCTAACCCTTTAAACTTTTTTATATTCTTGATTGTGTTTGAGAAGTAGATAATCGATGGCAGCTTTGTTTGAGAACTGTTATTCTGACCTGTCCTACCTTTTGTCTCATGGCATGGATAGCCTGTGAGGTGGCGTTTAGGGATGTTGTTACTGAGTAAGCTATTTGACTGTCTAGCCTTTTGTATGTCCTTTTCTATAAAAGAACTGTCATCGGTGCAGAGCGTCCAATCTGGGTTGTCTAGGGGTATTTTTTGTACGTCCCTTTTAGCAGTATAGGCTTGTATTAAAACTTATTGGCAGTTAATTCTTCCTCTGTCTCTGCGAGGAAGGTGGCGAGATTAAGGGTGGAGCAGGTCCATATTTGAATTACAGGACCTTTGAAGAAGGCCTGATGTTGTAGGAGGCAGATATCAGGTGAGCCTGTGACTCTTATTAGCATTAAAAAACCCTTGAATGTGGTGTGGGGCCAAAAGGAAAACAGTTAAGTCTTGTCCCCTTGGGAGCTTGGTGGCTTTGGGAACCAGGATGGCAGCTGTAGCTATGGCCTGGAGGCAAGCTGGTCAGCCGCGTGCTAAGATGTCTAGTTTTCTACCTAAATAGTTTCCGAGTCTTTCTTAAGTTTAATTTTGTTTAGTTTATATTTTCTTCAAGGTATAGACCAATGATAAGAAACAGGCTGAGCAAAATGAGCCCAAATCTGGGGGCTGTCTTTATTTTTACAACCAGAGCAGTTTTCAGAGGAAAAAGGTCCAGAGTGAGCAGTTGAGACAGAATAAATTGTCTTTTTTCTTTTTTAAATCTTCAACACCTGAAATGATTTGTACACAGTATATGAATAAATGTTTGCTATGATAAAACTTTCTAGCATGACAACAATGTGTAAAGGGCTGGTAGAGTTTTTTTTCGGTCTCAATACTTTCACTCCATCCTAAAGCCAATGAGAAAAAGAAAGAAAATGAGGTAAGTCTGAAAACATTTTAAAAAATAGAATAATTTCTATAATATTCCTCCTCTTTATTTTTCCTAGTAGCTTCTTTTTACTTCACGAGTGTTGATTTTGAATTGTTTATTCTTACTCTCTTTTTGTTAGATCTCAATACATCTATAATAATTAATATTCTTTGTGATTTTGTACATCTACGGTCATATCATATGCAAGTAATGACGGTTTCTTCCTTTCAAAACTATTTGTTGGCTTTCTGTTTCTTGCCTTATTTCACTGGACTCCCTGTACAATATTGAATGTAAGGGGTAATAGCTGGCATCCATATTTGGTTACCAGTCTGACAGGTAAAAATTTCAGCATTTTACCATTAAGTATGCTGTTGATGTAGGTGATGTTGGATCTGCTGGCAGTTTCTGAGTGAGGGCCGGGATCGTGTCTCGTGAAGCCGAAGAATGCAAACACGGACCAGGGAGAGGCAAAGAGTTTTGAAAAAGAGGATAGTTTATTAGAGGCAGAAGAAGAGGTTGCAGCTCCCGAGTGGGAGGGGGTTCCGAATGGGGGGTGCCCCGTGACTGAGGCAAAAGCTCTTACTTTTATACCTTCCCTTGCCTGCTCGGGGAAGAAGGGAACTTGTTTGAAGAAGGGAACTGGCGCCTTCCAATGAAAATCGTCTACCGGGTTTGCTCTGCTTGCCCATCCTAAAGGAATTAGCAAAGTGACCCACTCTTTCTCTCTCAGATCTGCTCCATTTGTCAGGCCAAAATAAATGTTATGATTAATCTCAAGGCCTTGTGTATCGATAAGTATTATCGATTGCTGTGCACAGCCTTATTTTCAAGGCCCGATACGCAAGACACACCACCACAAGCCGGGATGAAGGGGTTAAAGAGTTTTATTACAAAGTGAAAGTAAGTAAGACAAGACAGAGATTAGAGGAACATATTATCATACCACTAACAAGCAAGGAGGCAATTCATCATACCACCAGGGCCCGGTCAATTAGAGTCGTAGAAACAGCAACGGCCTTTCATTAGCAGGGCAAAATCCTCATCGAGTAAAGTTATCAGCACGGGCGAAACATCATGCGCAGAAACAGCACCGGTAAAAAATCTACAGGGGCGAAACATCATGCACAGAAACAGCACCGGCCCTTCATCAGCACGAGTGAAACACCTTACAGCAGCCCAGGCGGCCGGGGAACAACTGTTGCTGTTGCTCCTCCGCTTTCTGGGGTTTTGAGGACTTCACTAACAACAGCAGCAAGGAGCCAATAAGCATACGTGTTAACAACACAAGGAACTGGTCTCGGATCTGGCTAGGAGCCGGGGCCAGTCCTTGGTACGAGATTAGATGTATCACAGCTCAGCCCACCTGTGGCAAGGCGAAGGCCAGGCTCCACATCCTGTAAATATTTTCTTGGTCCTTGGGAGGGTAGCCAGTCCTTCCAAGGCCAAGCACGTATCCCAGCCACTGTGAGAGTTTACATCCCCAAATGTTCCCAGGCAGACCTTCATATATTCTATTCCTTACACCTTGTTACATTATGTCCTGGAGCGAAGGAGTGATTTCAAAACCTGAAGTTTTAGGATATGACTGTCTTTGTTTATTCCACCAGGGACCTCCCTGTCTACCGAGGGACATGCTAACTCTCCTGTATCACTGTTTGCCATAGGTTAAAAAAAACACACCTCATAGACGTTGTTTTCTAGAGAAGTTTTGGATTTAAAGGAAAATCAAGCAGGAAGTACAGAGTTCTCACATATTCCCTTCCTCTTATCTCTCCAGCTTCCCCTGTTATTGACATCTTGTCTGGTTGGTACATTTGTTACAATAGATGAACCAATGTCGACACGTTGTTAACTCAGTTCCATAGTCGACATTAGAGTTCACCCTTTTATTGTACAGTTCTATGGATTCTGACAAACGCGTAATGTCATTTATCCACCACTATAGTATCCTACGGAGTAATTTCACTGTCCTAAAAATACTGCATTCCACCTATTGTGACCTCTCTAATTCCCTTAACCTCCGGAAACTACTAATCTTTTTACTGTCTCAGTACTTTTTCCTTTTTCAGAATGTCATGCAGTTAGAATCATGTAATGCGTAGCCTTTTCAGACTGGCTTCTTTCATTTAGCAGTATGCATTTAAGTTTTCTCCATGTCTTTTAGTATCTTGGCAGCTAATTTCATCACTAAATAATATTTTATTTTACGGGTGTACGGCACTCTGTTTATCCATTCACCTATGGAAAGCTATCTTGGTTGCTTTCAGTTTTTGGCAATTATGTATGACACCGTCGTAAACACATGTGTGCAGGTTTCAGCTGTGTTTGTCTATTCATTCTGCCTTGAAACCTAGCCACTAAGTTCTTAAACTCATTGCGTTTTTCACTTCTAGAATTTTGGTTTAGTTTTCTTTTATAATTTCTAGTTGTCTGCTTAGTGGTCAATTTGAGAGAGTTTCCTTCAACATATTCAGAATAGTTAGAGTCTGATAACTCTATCTAGGTCTCCTGTGGCTTTGTTTCTGTCATTTGTTGTTTATCTTGTTATTTTTTAAACCATGATCTCTGGACCTTTCAACCATGTGTTGGTTAAAAATATATAACCAAGGGCCGGCCTGGTGGCTCAGGCGGTTAGAGCTCCGTGCTCCTCCGAAGGGTGCCGGATGGATTCCCACATGGCCAGTGGGCTCTCAACCACAAGGTTGCCAGTTCAGTTCCTTGCGTCCTGCAGGGGAGCAAGGGATAGTGGGCAGGGCCCCCTGCAACTAAGATTGAACTCGGCACCTTGAGCTCAGCTGCCTCCCGGATGGCTCAGTTGGTTGGAGCCGGTGCTCTCAACCACAAGGTTGCCAGTTGGATTTTTGACTCCCACAAGGGATGGTGGGCAGCGCCCCCTGCAACTAAAATTGAACACGGCACCTTGAGCTGAGCTGCTGCTGAGCTCCAGGATGGCTCAGTTGGTTGGAGCGCCTGCTCTCAACCACAAGGTTGCCGGTTTCCACTGGCGCAAGGGATGTTGGGCCTTGCCCCCTGCAACTAGCAAGGGCAACTGGACCTGGAGCTGAGCTGCGCCCTCCACAACTAAAACTGAAAGGACAACAACTTGAGTTCGAAAAAAGTACACACTGTTCCCCAATAAAATCTTTAAAAAAACAAAACAAAACAAAACAAAATCCCAAAGGAACGCTCAAGGAAAAGGTGTGGGGGCCTCTCATCCTGGAGGAAGGAGTTCAGAGCTTGGATTAGAGAGTGATTCAACTAAAATGCGAGAGGCGTTGATTAAAAAAGTTGTCTGCCCTGTCCTCCTGTCCAGGGGAGGGGAGATAGCAGAGGAGGGTGAGGTAAAAAATAGGGGGCAAAAAGAGGTAAAGTCTAGACCCTCTTAATCCTTCAGAGTACAAGGGAAAATGGCAGGGCGTCCTGCTGTCGGTTTCCTCAGGACCCGCGGAGGGGAAAGGTGCAGACGGGGGCAGGCGTCCCTGCCCCCGGCTGCTCCAGGGGCCTGGCCCCCAGACACGGTCAGGCCTAGTGCCTGGTCTTGTATCCGACGGCAAATCTGACCGAGTCGGAGGATGAAAGAGGGAAGACTTCCCTAAGTAAGGGTAGCAAAACGGACTGAGGAAAGTTTGAGTGCAGTGGAGGGTGGGGGGACGGTACAGAACAGAGGCGACAGGGAAGGGCAATAGGGAGGAAAGATGGGGTGGTAGGGGCAGTTTTCCAGCGGAGGCAGCTGGGGCCCTCCTAAAGGGCTCCTGACTAGTAACAGGCTCTCCAGAGAGAGAGAGTCGTGGACCATGGCCCTGGGGAGGATGGCCCCCTTTGGTGGCCCCTGCAGTGTATAACGGAAGGAAGGGAGAGAAGCGGGGAGGAGAACATAAAAGGATGTCCCTCTAGCAGGTAGCTATGAGGTGAGAAAGTTTCCCATAGACCCCCCACAATCCAGACGAGAGAGGGAGAGAGCTTGCCGGAAAATTCGGGGAGTGCCAAGTAAGTGGCCTCCTTGTCTTGAAGAAATGGCCTCACCTGCAACTAGGAGAGTTACCCGCACATGGTGGAGCTGGAGGCCTGTGATGGGACTGGGCACCTTCATCTTCATCGGTGCCGAGTATCCCCAGGAGGGGAAGATTATTGGCCGGGGCCAGGAAGTGGATGTTCCTGAGCCTTGAGGGCCTGGAGGGCAATCTGACATCCACTGGTCACCACGGCCACATAGGGGCCCACGCTTAGTAGGAGGCCGTGTGTTAGGGCAAGAGCGGCTCCAGTGTCCCGGAAGACCACATTTAAAGCAGGCACTTGGTAATTAGGCTGTGCAGAGGATTGGGGTCCCAGTTCTTTCCTTTGGGGCCAGCCCGGCCTAATGGCCTGGGAAACTGCTGCGGCAACCATGTGTAAGGCCTGGGTATGGGCCTGTCTACTCTCCGTCTGGATTATTGAAGACCTTAAAGGCCAGATCTAAAAGATCTGTTTGGTGGGGGGGGTGAGGACCCTTCTCTAATTTCTGAAGCTTCCTGCGAATATCAGGCCCACTGGGAGATGAAATGCATGGCTCAGGCAGCTCTGCCATGCGGAGAGTCAGCATTAATATTAGTGTAGGTTTGTAGGGTTCTGAAAGGCGAGAGAGAAAAACAGCTGGGTTCTCAGGGCGGTCCTGGTAGATTTCCCTCACTTTTTCATACTTGACAGCTTTCTGAATGGCTGCTTTCATGCCCTGAAGGAGACAATTAACCACATGGTCTCTCTTTAAGTGGTCCGGTCCGGATTAGGCGGTTTCCCTAGCTTTTCGAATGATAGCATCCCTTTGGTCAGAGTTAGTACCCGTGGAAGGAACAATATAGATGTCCCGCCAAATAAGGTCATAGCTAAGTGTGAGGTATTCGAACTCTTTAGGAAAGTTGGAGGGACCTGAAGAAAAGAAGCCTAGCTCAGATTCAGTGTGACTCAGGTCTGTCATCGAGAAAGGCACATGGAACCCAACAAGGCCGTCATCGCCTGCCACTTCCCTGAGAGGGATCTGGGTGGCTGGGGGTGCATAAGGTCAGGTTGAGCAGGGCAAGAAAGGTCCGGAGGAAGCAGGGCAGTGGTGGAGTAAGTATCGGAATGGGATGTGGGGGCAACGGTTTGATACGGTGTGGGGATTTGAACTAGCTGTAGTCAGGGATGAGAGGAAAAACCAGGGGGTCCGGAGCAGAGGGAGAAGAAGAGAGGACTTTAAACTTCTATAGTGAGGGGCTTAAACCTTCTATAGTGAGGGGATTACTCTTCTATAGTGAGGAGACTTGAACCTTCTTCACTGAGGGGGCTTGTGGGGACAGAGCCCCAGAGGGCAGTTTCCAGGCTCTCGGCCTCATGTGGAGAGGTGCTGGCTCAGATAGTGGATGGCCGTCAGCTGTGGCTGGTTGGCTGGCCGTCAGCTGTAGCCATTAAGCCATTGGTCACTGATATAACTACCGCGGCTATGGAGGGGAGCCGAGGAGAGTGAAGGAGGAGACTGAAGGAGAGTAAGGAGAGTCGAGGAGAGTTGGTCGGTTGGCAGCAAAGCGGACAGCAGGTCGCACGTCGTGTAAATCCAGCTTCCAGTGAGACCATAGTGGTATGACTTCCCTACCTATGTGTCGTGCGGGGTGTTCGGCAGGGCGGCCTGCGGGGTCTCTGCTCCCGCTCCCCACATAAGAACGCAGGACATGGTGAGGCCAAAAAGGAACACCCAGGAGCCATAGTTAGGGAAGTCATACCACTATGGTCTCACTGGAGGCTGGGTTTACACGACGTGCGATCTGCTGTCCGCTTTGCTGCCAACAGACCAACTCTCCTCGACTCTCCTTACTCTCCTTCAGTCTCCTCCTTCACTCTCCTCGGCTCCCCTCCGTAACCGCGGCAGTTCTATCAGTGACCAATGGCTTAATGGCTACAGCTGATGGCCAACCAGCCACAGCTGACGGCCATCCACTATCTGAGCCAGCACCTCTCCACATGAGGCCGAGAGCCTGGAAACTGCTCTCTGGGGCTCTGTCCCCACTCTCCACCCCTACAAGTTCTCGCCTCATAATCTACACAACGAGCGGCTTCTGCGAGGGTCCCTGTGCCATAATAGACTATTGACACCTATGGACGAAAAGAAACGGTAGTCTTAGGAACCAATAATGGCAAATCCCTTCCATCTGGAGGATACACGCTAGCTTTTTGTCCTGGGAAAGGAGGGTCGCTGCCACTGGCACCTTTCCCGGTTTATGGTACCAAAGTTTTATGGCAGTGCTTGGGATCCCTTGCATAGTTTCAACATGTAACAGTACAGGGGACCCCATAATAGGCCATAGTGAGAGCACATAGGTTCCCTGCAAAATCATCCCGGTATCGGGACCTCTGTATACTACAGTCCCTTGCGGTGGCCACTCAGCCACCACCCCTGGCGTCACTTGCAAATCATGAGTCAAACCGGCCCCCCATGGGGCTATCAGGCCCAACCATCGACAGTGGGGGCTTTTGACCTGCCAGGGCCAAGTCCATTGGTGCCGTTCCCCTGCTTTCAAGCATGTGAGGGCTGGCAGCAAAATGTTTCCATTTCTGCCGTAGCCTGGCTTTAACAGAGTCTCACTGGTGGTAACCTGTAATTGAATGGGAGTGGCCGTTCTATGTAGCAGAGCTTCTACTGGTGCCGGTCCTCCCTTCCGTGGTCTCTCATTCAGGACTCCCAGGACATCCCATAGACGCGAGGCCCAGTCACGCATCGTGGGAGGGTGTTTTGACACCCGGAGGCCTTGCTTCAAAAGGCCATTATAGCGTTCAATCATGCCAGCTGCTTGTGGGTTATATGGAGCATGAAACAACCATTGCACGTCCATCCTGGCAGCCCAGCGCTGCACCTCTTGCCCCGTAAAATGGGTACCCCTGTCACTTTCAATGACATCTGGGCTCCCATAGAGGGCGCACAGCCGTGTAAGAGCGACGACTGTATGCCCCTGATCCGCGGCCGGACACCGCCAAGCAAACATCAACCTCGTAGCAGTGTCCACTGCTGTGAATGCGTATATCGCATTGCGGGCCTTAGGCAGGGGTCCAATGTAATCCACTTGCCAGCGAGTGAGGGGCACCCTCCCACGCGTTATCTGCAGTGTTTCCCACGGGAGCCTCCGCCTTTGGGGACTGTCCTGGGCACGGATGGCACAGTCATAGCAGGCATCTGCTATCTCCTGCCATTTCAAAGGCAGACCCTAGCGTCTGCTCATCTGGCACATGGTTCGGCTTCCATCCAGCGTGCTGCAATTTCCTGTGCAGCCAATGGGCCACATCAGTGGCAGGAGCCCGTTCTAACCATCGGACCCGTGCTAGGGCATCTGCTTCATCATTACCTGGGGACACTAAAGGGGAGTGACCTGTGACATGTATTAGGGTTACCTCCTTTCTCTGCCCTAGGTCCCAGAGGTCCTGCCACATGGCTTGACCCCACAGTGGATGGTGTCCTACCAACCAGTTTTGGTGTTTCCATGTAGGGAGCCACAATGTTAGGCCCCGGAACACCGTCCAGCTGTCAGTACAAATAACTAGGGGCCCAGGCTCATGGCTGATTACCATCCACACAGCCCGTAATTCAGCCCATTGGCTACTCTGGCCTATCCCAGTATCAAACCAAATGGTGTCTGTTTTGGGCTGCACACCAATAGCCGTCCAAACAGCTGCAGCCCCTCGGCTAGAACCATCAGTAAACCAGGCATCCTCAGGTACTGGGGACTGTCCTTCTTTGTAGGGCGAGGGCTCCAAGTCCTCCCCTCTAGGCAGAGCGCTTGGCACAGCCTGGGCTACTAGCTCCCCAGGCCCCAGGACCTGTTGTAGCTCTGTGCTCAAAGGGCTTGAGCTAAGGTTGCTACACTGCTCCAAGTAGGCACCCCACTTGGCGAGGGTGGTGGTCTGTGCCACCCCGGTTTTTGGTCCCTGGGTCCACGTACGCACCCACCCCTGGACAGCATAGGTTGTTCGAACCACTACCCGTGCCGTTCCTGTGATCGCTTCTGTGGGCACTAGGGCTGCGTACACAGCGGCCAGCTGTTTCTCTATCAGAGAGTAGCGGACCTCCGCTCCTTTCCATAATTGGGACCAAAATCCCACTGGCAACCGGAGACGCTCCTGCCGTTGCCAGAGGCCCCATCCATACTCCTCTTGGGTTACATGAACATCAAGTTCAAATGGGCGGCCAGGGTCCACTACTTGCAGAGCCTGTGCCTGCTGCACTGCCCGTTTCGTGGCAACGAAGGCTTGCTCTATAGACTCTGTCCAATCCCATGAGGCCCCCTTTTTAATCATGTTGTACAAGGGCCTTGTCATTTGTGCCATGTTGGGTACAAATGCCCACCAATATCCTAGCAGACCCAGATATGTCTGCAGATGGCTTCTTGACAGGCCATACTGGATAGTTAAAAGGACTGTGCGTTGGCCTCACAATATGTGCCTTCTCCAACTCCAATATTGTACGACCAATCTCCTCCTGCCCTCCTGGCAGGCGGTACTGTCGCACTGTAACCACGCGCCAGGAATGTGGCAACACTTGAGGAGGGTGGTGAGGATGCCCGCGTGTCACCGCTTTCACCACCCGGATCCGGAGAAGGAACTCTCCTACTGGGGTCTGTAAGCTGAGGCCATGTAACACATCCACCTCTAGTATATACTCCGGAACAGGGGAGACATAAACCTTGTAGGTACGAGGGGGAAGCCTTCCTATACCCAGTGGCAAGGAAACGGCTTTCACTGTCACAGTCTTTCCCCCATAGCCATCAATGCAGATTGCTGGTCCAGGGAACAGTTCTGGGTTCTTATAGACAAGACTGCAGTGTGCGCCAGTGTCAACTAGGGCCAAAACCCTCTGCACATTAGAAGGGGACCAATGTATAGACAGTTCCACATGGGGCCTCCGGTCCCTTCTTGTCCTCTCAGACCGGGTACCTTGGCCCCGCCCCTAATCAAGCTGAATGGAGTCCTCCTCAAGGACTCAAACCAAAGGTAAAGCCCAAACCAAAGGTAAAGGGGCGAGGTCGCGGGCCTCAGAGAGTAACACGTGCACAGACTTGGCGTGATCTCGTGGCAGCAGGGGTTGATCAGGAGAAAACAGACCAACAACCCAATGAACTCCTGCTGGAACGTTGGAAACAGCTGCGTCCGGAACTGCAATTCCGAAGCCAAAAGGAGAGTTCTGCGAAAGAAGGACCCGTGTCCCTCCAGGACTTCATGCTGCCACTTGAGGACGACTCCATTCAGCTTGATTAGGGGCGGGGCCAAAGTTGCCCGTCAGAGGGGACGAGTAGGGACCGGAGGCCCCATGTGGAACTGTCCATACATTGGTCCCCTTCTAATGTGCAGAGGGTTTTGGCCCTAGTTGACACTGGCGCACACTGCAGTCTTGTCTATGGGAACCCAGAACTGTTCCCTGGACCAGCAATCTGCATTGATGGCTACGGGGGAAAGACTGTGACTGTGAAAGCCGTTTCCTTGCCACTGGGTATAGGAAGGCTTCCCCCTGTACCTACAAGGTTTATGTTTCCCCTGTTCCGGAGTATATTCTAGGGGTGGACGTGCTACATGGCTTCAGTTTACAGACCTCAGTAGGAGAGTTCCTTCTCCGGATCCGGGTGGTGAAAGCGGTGACACTCGGGCATGCTCACCACCCTCCTCAAGTTTTGCCACAGCCCTGGCGCGTAGTTACAGTGCGACAGTACCGCCTGCCAGGAGGGCAGGAGGAGATTGGTCGCACAATATTGGAATTGGAGAAGGCACATATTGTGAGGCGAACGCACAGTCCTTTTAACTCCCCAGTATGGCCTGTCAAGAAGCCAGACGGGACCTGGCGAATGACTGTGGGCTGTAGGGAGTTAAATAAGGTGACACCACCCTTGCTCGCTGCAGTGCCTTCAGTACATGGTTTAATGGATCGTCTGACTGTCAGCCTGGGGACATATCACTATGTAGTGGACTTGGCCAATGCTTTTTTCTCCATTGCCATTGCACGAGAGTGTCAAGAGCAGTTTGCTTTTACTTGGGACGGGCGGCAGTGGACTTTTCAAGTCCTTCCACAAGGATACTTGCACAGCCCCACTATCTGCCACGGGCTCGTGGCCCAGGATTTGGTACAGTGGGATCACCCGTCCTCTGTGGCCTTGTTTCATTATGTCGATGATATTCTATTAACATCAGATTCTCTTTCTGATTTAGAGAAAGCAGCTCCCTCTCTTCTCCGCCACCTGAAGTCACACGGCTGGGCGGTGAATGAGGAAAAGGTCCAAGGCCCTGTCTTATCCGTCAAGTTTTTGGGTGTTGTGTGGTCGGGTAAGACAAAGGTTATACCCGAGGCTATTATTGATAAGATACAAGCCTTTCCCCGGCCGACCAAGGTCTCCCATCTGCAGACATATTTGGGTCTGCTAGGATATTGGCGGGTGTTTGTACCCCACATGGCACAAATGGCAAGGCCCTTGTACAACATGATTAAAAAGGGGGCCTCATGGGATTGGACAGAGGCTATAGAGCAAGCCTTCGTTGCCACGAAACGGGCAGTGCAGCAGGCACAGGCTCTGCAATAGTGGACCCTGGCTGCACATTTGAACTTGATGTTCACGTAACCCAGTAGGGGTACAGATGGGGCCTCTGGCAACGGCAGGAGCGTCTCCTGTTGCCAGTGGGATTTTGGTCCCAATTATGGAAAGGAGCGGAGGTCCGCTACTCTCTGATAGAGAAACAGCTGGCCGCTGTGTACGCAGCCCTAGTGGCCACAGAAGCGATCACAGGAACGGCACGGGTAGTGGTTCGAACAACCTATGCTGTCCAGGGGTGGGTGCGTACGTGGACCCAGGGACCAAAAACCGGGGTGGCACAGACCACCACCCTCGCCAAGTGGGGTGCCTACTTGGAGCAGTGTAGCACCCTTAGCTCAAGCCCTTTGAGCACAGAGCTACAACAGGTCCTGGGGCCTGTGTAGCTTGTAGCCCAGGCTGTGCCAAGCGCTCTGCCTAGAGGGGAGGACTTGGAGCCCTCGCCCTACAAAGAAGTACAGTCCCCAGTCCCTGAGGATGCCTGGTTTACTGATGGTTCTAGCCGAGGGGCTGCAGCTGTTTGGACGGCTATTGGTGTGCAGCCCAAAACAGACACCATTTGGTTTGATGCTGGGACGGGTCAGAGTAGCCAATGGGCTGAATTACGGGCTGTGTGGATGGTAATCAGCCATGAGCCTGGGCCCCTAGTTATTTGTACTGACAGCTGGGCGGTGTTCCGGGGCCTAACGTTGTGGCTCCCTACATGGAAACACCAAAACTGGTTGGTAGGACACCGTCCACTGTGGTGTCAAGCCATGTGGCAGGACCTCTGGGATCTAGGGCAGAGAAAGGAGGTAACCCTAATGCATGTCACAGGTCACTCCCCCTTAGTGCCCCCAGGATATGATGAAGCAGATGCCCTAGCACGGGTCCGATGGTTAGAACGGGCTCCTGCCACTGATGTGGCCCATTGGCTGCACAGGAAATTGCAGCACGCTGGAAGCCGAACCATGTGCCAGGTGAGCAGACGCTAGGGTTTGCCTTTGAAATGGCAGGAGAAAGCAGATGCCTGCTATGACTGTGCCATCCGTGCCCAGGAGAGTCCCCAAAGGCGGAGGCTCCCCTGGGAGACACAGCAGATAACGCGTGGGAGGGTGCCCCTCACTCGCTGGCAAGTGGATTACATTGGACCCCTGTCTAAGGCCCGCAATGCGATATACGCATTCACAGCAGTGGACACGGCTACGGGGTTGATGTTTGCTTGGCCGTGTCCGGCTGAAGATCAGCGGCATACAGTCGTTGCTCTTACACGGCTGTGCGCCCTCTATGGGCGCCCCCAAGTCATTGAAAGTGACAGGGGTATTCATTTTACAGGGCAAGAGGTGCAGCGTTGGGCTGCCAGGATGGACGTGCAATGGTTATTTCATGCTCCGTATAACCCACAAGCAGATGGCATGATTGAACGTTATAATGGCCTTTTGAAGCAAGGTCTCCGGGTGTCAAAACACCCTCCCACGATGCGGGACTGGGCCTCGCTTCTATGGGATGTCCTGAGAATCCTGAATGAGAGACCACGGAAGGGAGGACCGGCACCAGTAGAAGCTCTGCTACATAGAACGGCCACTCCCATTCAATTACAGGTTACCACCAGTGAGACTCTGTTAAAGCCAGGCTACGGCAGAAATGGAAACATTTTGCTGCCAGCCCCCACATGATTGAAAGCAGGGGAATGGCAGCAATGGAGTTGGCCCTGGCAGGCCAAAAGCCCCCACTGTTTTGGTTGGGCCTGATAGCCCCATGGGGGGCCGGTTTGACTCATGATTTGCAAGTGACGCCAGAGGTGGTGGCTGAGAGGCCATCGCAAGTGACTGTAGTATACGGAGGTCCCGATACCGGGATGATTTTGCAGGGAACCTATGTGCTCTCACTATGGCCTATTATGGGGTCCCCTGTACTGTTACATGTTGAAACTATGCAAGGGACCCCAAGCACTGCCATAAAAGTCTGGTACCACAAATGGGAAAGGTGCCAGTAGCAGCGACCCTCCTTTCCCAGGACGAAAAGCTAGCGTGTATCCTCCCAGATGGAAGGGATTTGCCATTATTGGTTCCTAAGACTACCGTTTCTTTTTGTCCATAGGTGTCAATAGTCTAATATGGCACAGGGACCCTTGCGGAAGATGCTTGTTGTTTAGATTATGAGGCGAGAACCTGTGGGGGTGGAGTGTGGGGACAGAGCCCCAGAGAGCAGTTTCCAGGCTCTCGGCCTCATGTGGAGAGGTGCTGGCTCAGATAGTGGATGGCCGTCAGCTGTGGCTGGTTGGCCATCAGCTGTAGCCATTAAGCCATTGGTCACTGATATAACTGCCGCGGCTATGGAGGGGAGCCGAGGAGAGTGAAGGAGGAGACTGAAGGAGAGTAAGGAGAGTCGAGGACAGTTGGTCGGTTGGCAGCAAAGCGGACAGCAGATCGCACGTCATGTAAACCCAGCCTCCAGTGAGACCATAGTGGTATGACTTCCCTACCTATGGCTCCGTGGGTGTTCCTTTTTGGCCTCACCATGTCCTGCGTTCTTATGTGGGGAGCGGGAGCAGAGACCCCGCAGGCCGCCCCGCCAGACCCCCCGCACGACAGGGCTTAAAACTTCTATAGTGAGGGGGTGTCGGGACAGAGCCCCAGAGAGCAGTTTCCAGGCTCTCGGCATCATGTGGAGGGGTGCTGGCTCGGGTAGTAGATGGCCATCAGCTGTAACCATTGAGCCATTGGCCACTGACGTAACTGCCGCGGCTACGGAGGATGAGTCGAGCGAGGGAAGTCGGTCAGTTGGTAGCAAAGCGGACAGCAGTTCGCACGGCTTGTGAACCCAGCCTCCAGTGAGACCATAGTGGTGTGACTCCCCTACCTATGGCTCCGTGGGTGTTCCTTTGTGGCCTAGCCACATCTTGCGTTCTTATGTGGGGAGCGGGAGCTGAGACCCAGCAGGCCGTCCTGCATGACGAGTGGCGCAGCGAGCAGGGTGTGGTGTCGGCCGAAACTCTCCGGAATGTACTGGAGCAGTTTTTATGTAGAACAGCTCAGTGTCATAAGCAGGGTACGGTGCCGGCCAAAACCTACCGAAGCATGGTGCAGCAGTTTGTGCGTGTGAGAGCCCAGCTTCGGGAGGCCCATGAGGAGTGACATGGGGAATGGGAGGCGCCGTCTGCCTGGGAGACTCAAGCCTCCATCAGTCACACCACCGTTTGGCCATGGACGGCGTTTCTCTCATTTTGGTGACCTGCTGCGGCCTTAGGCTCCGAGGGTTGTGGACATCTTCCGCGGGGGCCTCCACCCACTCAGACACCTGGCACAGTGAGCAAGATTCCGACCAGGTAGGAATGGAGTCTGACTCCGGGCAGGAGGACGTGTGGTCCCCGCACAGTGTGTGGTGTCCGGTAGCCACTGTTCTCAGGCGTTGGACCCCGAAGGAGGGGTGGGATTACGTGGAAGGCTCTCCGGCCAGCGTGGAGAAGGCCCTGCAGGCTCTGGCTGAGCAGTTGCTGGAGGAGGAGAAGGCTACAGCCGGCCGCGTGGGCTGGATGTTCCTCACGGCCTTGAGCCTCAACAGGGAAAGTGCGCTTAATGAAATGTCCCAGGTGTTGTCCCGGTTGGAGGTGCTGGAAGTCTGGGTCTGCCTGTTAGAAGAGGGGCGCCACCTTGGAGACTCTGAGGTAGAGGCGGAGGAAGCGAGTGGAGTCAATGCAGCTCCCAACCCCCAAACTCCGGCCAATCTTGACACAAAAGATAAAGGGGAGCAACCTTTGGGCACCGGGGGCATTGCTGCCGGCGACCCAGCTGTGACTGAGTTCACAACCTACACCCCTTACACTCCCACTGAGTTGCAAGAGCTGGGGGGGCGGTGCCGACAGCGCCCTGGAGAGCCAGTCTCCCCTTGGCTACTACGTTTATGGGATGAGGGAGCAGACAACACTCTCTGCTCCCCAGGCGAGATGGAAATGCTAGCCCTCGTGACAGTGCATTCGTCCCTGTGACAAATGTTACAGAACTGCCATAGGTTGGCCCACGACCAGGCCAACCATTCTCTAACGGAGTGGCTCACTGCTGCGGTACGCACAGTTTGGGGACAGGCTGGCGAGCTGCCAGACACTGTGAGTCAATGGCAGTCATATACGGAACTTATGCAAATCATCCGTGAAATGGGTATGAGACATGCTGTTTTTAACCTTAACGTGCAGGGGCCAGATGACGGAGGAGATTGACAGCCAGCATGAGAGATCTGGTTTTGGATACTGCACCTGCGAGTGCTTTTGGATCCTTGGTTGCTATTCTTACACCTTCTGTAGGGCGACGGATCCATGAAGTTACAACTGCCATGGCCACCCTAGGGGATGTTGAGAGCCGCAGGCGAAAGCAGATAAGACAGCAGGTCCATGCAGTTGAGACCTGGAAGCCCAAACCAAAGGTAAAGGGGCGAGGTCGCGGGCCTCAGAGAGTAACATGAGCACAGATGTGGCCTGATCTCGTGGCAGCAGGGGCCGATTGGGAGAAAATAGATCAAAAACCCAATGCACTCCTGCTGTTACTTTGGAAACAGTTATGTCCGGAACAACAATTCTGGAGAATCCTAAAGGAGAAGTCTGAGAAAGCGTGACCCGTGTCCATCCAGGACTTCATGCAGCCGCTTGAGGCCGACTCCTTTCAGGTTGATTAGGGGTGGGGTCAAGGTACCCGGTCAGAGGGGACGGGCAGGAACTGGAGGCCCCACGTGGACTGTCCATACATTGGTCCCCTTCTAATGTGCAGAGGGTTTTGGCCCTAGTTGACACTGGCGCACACTGCAGTCTTGTCTATGGGAACCCAGAACTGTTCCCTGGACCAGCAATCTGCATTGATGGCTACGGGGGAAAGACTGTGACTGTGAAAGCCATTTCCTTACCAGGGGGTATAGGAAGGCTTCCCCCTCGTATTTACAAGGTTTATGTCTCCCCCGTTCCGCACTATATTCTAGGGGTGGACATGCTACATGGCCTCAGTTTACAGACATCGGTGGGAGAGTTCTGTCTCTGGAATCGGGTGATGAAAGCGGTGACACGCGTGGCCTGATCACCACCCTCCTCAAGTGTTGCCACAGCCCTGGCGCGTGGTGACAGTGCCACAGTACCGCCTGCCAGGAGGGCAGGAGGAGACTGGTGGTAGCCTAAGAAGTCCAGGAAGTCTGGCTGTGCCCAGAAGGACTGGTGGTGCCCTGAGAAACCCTGGCTGTGCCCAGGATATTGCATTCACCTCCTGGCTCCTCGCACAGGGACCCTCGCGGAAGATGCTTGTTGCGTAGATTGTGAGGCGAGACCCTGTAGGGGTGGCGTGTGGGGACAGAGCCTCAGAGAGCAGTTTCCAGGCTCTCGGCCTCACGTGGAGGGTTGTTGGTTCCGGTAGTAGATGTCCGTCAGCTGTGGCTGGTTGGACGTCAGCTGTAACCACTGAGACATTGGCCACTAATATACCTGCCACGGCTACGGAGGAGAGTCGAGGGAAGTAGAGGATAGTGGGGGAGAGTCGAGGAGAGTTGCTTGGTTGGCAGCAAAGCAGACAGCATGTCGCACGTCATGTTAACCCAGCCTTCAGGGAGACCACAGTGATATGACTCCCTTACGTATGGCTCCGATGGGTGTTCCTTTTCGACCTCACCACATCCTGCGTTCTTATGTGGGGAGCGGGAGCAGAGACCAGGCAGGCCGTCCCTGCAGCACAGGGTTAGGCTTAAAGCTTCCATAGTGAGGGGGCTTAAAACTTCTACAGTGAGGAGACTTAAAGCTCTTATAGTGAGGGGGCTTATAACTTCCTTAGTGAGGGGGCTTAAAACTTCTACAAGAGGGGACTTAAGGCTTCCAAAGTGAGGGGATTAAAACTTCTTTACTGAGGGGAAGTAAAACTTCTATTCTGAGGGGCCTTAATAGTTCTATAGCGAGGGGGCTTAAAACTGCTATTCTGAGGGGACTTAAAACTTCTATAGTGTGGGGACTTAAAACTCATATAGTGAGGGGGCTGAAAACTTCTATAGTGAGGGGTCTTAAAACTTCTATGGTAAGGGTCTGAAAACTTCTATTCTGAGGGGATTTAAAACTTCTACATTGTGGGGACTGAAAACTCATGTAGTAGGGGGCTTAACACTTCTATACTGAGAGGGCTTAACACTTCTACAGTCGGGCTGAAAACTTCTACAGTGAGGAGGCTTAAAACTTCAAAGGTGAGGGGACTTGAAGCTTCTAAAGTGAGGGGTTTAAAACTTCTTTCCTGAGGGGACATAAAACTTCTATTCTGAGAGGCCTTAAAACTTCTATAGTAGGGGGCTGAAAACTACTATACTGAAGGGTCTTAAAACTTCTATAGTGAGGGGACTTAAAACTCATATAGTGAGGGCATGAAAACGTCTATGGTAGGGGGCTGAAAACTTCTGTACTGAAGGGCTTTACAACTTCTATCATGGGGGGACTTAAAACTCATATACTGAGGGGGCTTAGAACTTCTTTAGTGAGGGGGCTTAAAACTTGTACAGTGAGGGGCTGAAGACTTTCACAGTGAGGGGGCTTAAAACCTCTACAGGGAGGGACTTGAATATTCCAAAGTGAGGGGATTAAAACTTGTTTACTGAGGGGACCTAAAACTTCTACTCTGAGGGGCCTTACAACTTTTATAGTCAGGGGGCTTAAAACTGCTATTCTGAGGGGACTTAAAACTTCTACAGTGAGGGGACTTTAAACTTCTCCAGTTAGGGTGCTATCCCGTATCACGGCCTCTGGCTGGGAGAAGAGGGGGCCTGGTGAACTGCGCCTCCTGGGTGACAGAGATGCACAGATGTAGCCCCTCTAGCAGAATCTGGGAGAGTCATGGGGCCTGAGCAGGCCTGCTTCCTCCTGTATTTCGCCAGCTATGGATTCATGCTGGGAGCTGCAAGAACAGCTGGTGCAGGACCGCTCCATACAGCACGTATGGCACCGAGGTCTGGGGTGGTCTCAGTCTCACCTCCCTGAAGTGCTCTGTGGATGCTCTGGAGTGCAGCTTCCTTCTCCCTGTGAAGGTGTTCTGCTGTGACTCGGAAACCCAGCTCAGGGGGATTTGGCAGACTCAGAGGGTCCCCTCGCCTGCGCGGCAGAAGACAAGTGTTTCGTTTTCCAGGCCTGGAACTGTCACATGTGGGTGAGCCGTCTGTCTGGTTTGGCTTCTGCCCCTTTGTTCCACCTGCCTCCTTGTCATGCTGGCACTTCTGGGAAAGCCCGGGAGCCGAGGAGGGAGAAGGACCCTCCTGGCTCACTTTTTTGGAGGATTTCTGGACTAGCCGAGCACGGGATGTGGCTGTAAGCCTCTTCCTCTGCGCCAGTGGGAAAACTCCGGTGGAGCTGTATGAGCTGGTGATGGCATTTCTTCTGGGGCAGGAGATTAGCACGGAGGTCTGGGATTTCTTGTGGCCCTTGTCTTCTGAGATCTCTGTATGGGGGATTCTCTGCAGGGCCCTAAATGCAGACCGTGCTCGGCCAGTGCCATCGGGGTTCCTTCCCGTGTCTCCTGAGAGCTGCTCATGGAGGATTCTCTGCAGAGTCCCGGGCCTGGGCATGAAGAAAGAGTGGCCTCTTCGGACCCCCAGGGGCCTAAATGCAGAGTGTGCAGCCCCAGTGCCATCGGGGTTCCTTCCCTGATTGGCCTGCTGCTCTCTGAGTGCAGGGTCTTCCTCCTGCTTGGGTGCCCCTTTGGCCCTCAACAAGCTCTGCTCTGTGCAGGTGTTGTGGGCACCCCCGGGTGTTGTGAGGGGCATGTGGGTGACTACCCGGTCCTGTGCCACACGGTGACTGACTCTGCCCACCGGAGACACTGTGCGACAGGCCACCTGTGAGAGCAGAGCAGACAGCACGGCTTCCCTCTGATGGCCACGGCTGCTGATTGCGATGAGGGACCCCAGAAACGTGCGCAGCGTTTGAGAGAGCATGGAACATCGCCGCACAGACGCTGTGAGAAAGCACGAAGACAAACTCATCAGATACCTGCAGTTTGGCCTGCGAGAGAACGGAGGGGCACGGACCGCTGTGTGAGGATGGCGGGCCAGATGAACGTGGTGGGCATGGCGAGCGCAGGGGTGCTGGCCCTCGGGTGCCCGGGGCGGGCGTGGGAGACAGATCCTGCCCTGATAAGCGCCCATGGGTCACTTGGGTGAGGTCTGTCTTTGGATCCACAGCAGGCTCCTAGCTAGCTCCTTCAGCTGTCAACAGGGCTGAAGGCCAAGTGCCCACCGTTGGGCCTGTTGCCTGGATGCAGTAGGGAACAATGGGCGCGCGTGCCCGAGACCGCCCAAAGCGCGCGGGGGCGCGCCCATCCGCGCGGGATGCCCGGCAGCGCGCGGGCGCGTGCAGGGAGAGTCAGCGTCCAGGGGGCGTGCAGCGGGTGCCTCAGCGCGAGCCTCAGCGGCTGCGGGAGGCCCTGGCGCAAGCGGAGGTGTGGCGCCCCCTGGCGGGCACTCCCAGATCTGCAGAGGGGTGGAGGTGTTGGCTTCAGGGCCGGCAGCAGGAGCCCTTTGACAGGCATCAGCCCTTTCTCCCCTGGGGGCCACACAGCTGTGGGAAACTTAACTGTACAGCAGGGGGTGCCTCCCAGCAGAAGGGAAACCCTGCTCCTCAGCGGTCACCCCGGGATAAAGGTATCCTTTAAATAAAATGTTGTACTTTGGAAAAAAAGAAAAAAAAAGAGGAAACTCCTTGTTAGGACCCACTAAATTCATTTCTCGACCAGCAGTAGGAAAAACACAGTGTTTCTAAATGGCACCAAACTCTTCTGAGTTGGGAAGAGAAAAGATGATCGTGGGCAATCCAAATAAATTGCCTGAACATAATATTGTAAAAATGACATCAAGTTAAATCCTTGAATAGTAAAGGTTAAGGTTCAAGTTTTTGTTAAACTTAATCTTGTTAGACTTATAAGGACCGTTAGAACAATGATATTGAGTAACCCAGATTAGCGATAACAATAATATTGAAAAAAACCGAACAAATGGTAGAGGGGGGTTCGTCCCCCAGTGTTGATACAATTCCACTGGATTCTATTGTACCGCTGATACACGCCCGTGGTTCCATTTCAGCACATAGAGAATTCCATCAAGGGTGTCAACACAAGCTAAAAGCGTGTATCTAAGGGAATAAAATGTTAGTACTTGATCATTTGTGACACCTCCCTCCCCCCAAAGGAAATTACAAGAGCTGAGGATTTTATTGTGGAATAATACCAAGATTACCCGCAGCTGGCAGAAGCTTCCACATGTTCTGAAGGTGCTCTCAATTGGGCCAGAGGAGACGATAATCTGGGAAAGGTAACCAATGGAGGATGAAGTTTACATTTGTAGATGAGCCTAATGGTCATGTCGCAAAGGGCCAAATGACCACCTTGAGAAGTCAAAGCCCAGAAAAAGATTAAGATGCTTCTCTACCCCATAATTCAAACTTAAGGAAAAGTAAACTGATCTGGTCCCCAACGACTTCTTTCTTTAGCTGAATTGAAAGGAAATATTGCAAGGAAGACATTTGGATGACATTCAGGACATCGAGGGTAATAGGATGACAGCTTTATGGCCATTCCAGGAAAGGAGTTCCGCAATCGCCTTGAAGGGTGGACTAGGCGCTTGTGTCGCTGCATAGCTTCCCAAGGGGAGTACTTCGAAGGTGACCATAGTGAGGCTCAGCAATGAGTTACGTGGCACCTTTTCGACGACGAGTTCTCGAACCTAATTGTCAGTCTGTTCATAGTTCACTTGATTATTGAGACAAGCTTTTGAAGAGAGTTTTAAATTTATAGTTACTGGATATGGAGATAGCTTCCTCTAGGGAACAAGAATACATGAAAGAAAAAGTAGCACTGGGTCATTACCACCACCAGATAGGTGGGCGACAGAGATGCTCACACTTGGGAGAAGACATACAAATATAACCATACGTAGAGAGCGCAAGATGAATGTAGATCTGAAAAGCACCTTGTGTTTTCCCATCACAGCCTGCCTGGGACTACTGGTCCTCAGCTATGAGAGGAGGCTTCTTGGAAACTGGCTGTTTCTCTGCTGTCCACAGCAGATGCCACTGCAGTTGAACTGCCCACTACTACCTCCCACCCTGCCCCTAGCTCGGCCTTGGGAGGGTGGTGTTTTGCGGGACATTGCTAATAAAATCATGCCTTTCTTCTCATCTCCAGGTGGATAGTTCTCCAGGGATTAATGAGGAGCTGGTAGTTCCTCATTTAGTTGGGCAACAGATGGCACTAGAGACCATTAGATCTCCACGTTTCTAAACACCACCAGTTTTTACCCATAGCATAAATCAGCCTGGGTCTGTCACGTAAGCCCCATTCTTGCCAACACCCTCAAAATCCCATGTTCCCTTTTCCTTCATTTATACTCCTTCCGTCCGCTGAACTCTCACCCTGGGCCAGTTAAAGCATCCATGCTTTCTCTGCGTGTCGAATATTGCTGGAGATGTCCCCCAAGCATGTCTTTCGGGAGCGACTGTGAACTTGTGATGAGATAGATCACCTCGCGGTCCCGCACCAACGTAGTTTGTTCTCAGTTTTCCTTCAGAGTTATAAACATCACAAACCCTGTCCTCCGTAGTGAAGTGTTCCACACATACAGGTGCGAAGGAGTGATTTCAAAACCTGAAGTTTTAGGCTATGACTCTTCGTTTATTCCACCAGGGACCTCCCTGTCTACCTAGGGACATGCTAACTCTCCTGTATGAATCCCCCCATCTGAAGAGGAAACCCTAACTGCCGTTAGGGGATAGGGGCGACGATCGCTCTGGCTACTTCAGGCTGAGGAGGGACGTAGAGAGAGACCGGCAGCTAGGGCTTGTCCGGAGGTCTCTCTAATGGTCCCCGGTGGATGAGGAGATCCAGATGAGGAGTTTGTTGCTCTGAAGGCCGTCGTAGCCGGCTAGTGAGTGGTCCACAAGTAGAGATACACCGTCGGTAGCAGCAAGAGATGATTCCTATAATCATGAATAACAGAAATATGAGAAAGGCTTCTTTAAGTCCTGGTACGCTAGGAAGCCAGAAAGTAAGGAAGGACCAATCTAAACCAAAGGATCTCGTTTTTAGTTTAATATTGGAAACCTTTAATTAACTGTGAACTATCAGAGAGACTGAAACAGCCTAACCCTTTAAACTTTTTTATATTCTTGATTGTGTTTGAGAAGTAGATAATCGATGGCAGCTTTGTGTGAGAACTGTTATTCTGACCTGTCCTACCTTTTGTCTCATGGCATGGATAGCCTGTGAGGTGGCGTTTAGGGATGTTGTTACTGAGTAAGCTATTTGACTGTCTAGCCTTTTGTATGTCCTTTTCTATGAAAGAACTGTCATCGGTGCAGAGCGTCCAATCTGGGTTGTCTAGGGGTATTTTTTGTACGTCCCTTTTAGCAGTATAGGCTTGTATTAAAACTTATTGGCAGTTAATTCTTCCTCTGTCTCTGCGAGGAAGGTGGCGAGATTAAGGGTGGAGCAGGTCCATATTTGAATTACAGGACCTTTGAAGAAGGCCTGATGTTGTAGGAGGCAGATATCAGGTGAGCCTGTGACTCTTATTAGCATTAAAAAACCCTTGAATGTGGTGTGGGGCCAAAAGGAAAACAGTTAAGTCTTGTCCCCTTGGGAGCTTGGTGGCTTTGGGAACCAGGATGGCAGCTGTAGCTATGGCCTGGAGGCAAGCTGGTCAGCCGCGTGCTAAGATGTCTAGTTTTCTACCTAAATAGTTTCCGAGTCTTTCTTAAGTTTAATTTTGTTTAGTTTATATTTTCTTCAAGGTATAGACCAATGATAAGAAACAGGCTGAGCAAAATGAGCCCAAATCTGGGGGCTGTCTTTATTTTTACAACCAGAGCAGTTTTCAGAGGAAAAAGGTCCAGAGTGAGCAGTTGAGACAGAATAAATTGTCTTTTTTCTTTTTTAAATCTTCAACACCTGAAATGATTTGTACACAGTATATGAATAAATGTTTGCTATGATAAAACTTTCTAGCATGACAACAATGTGTAAAGGGCTGGTAGAGTTTTTTTTCGGTCTCAATACTTTCACTCCATCCTAAAGCCAATGAGAAAAAGAAAGAAAATGAGGTAAGTCTGAAAACATTCTAAAAAATAGAATAATTTCTATAATATTCCTCCTCTTTATTTTTCCTAGTAGCTTCTTTTTACTTCACGAGTGTTGATTTTGAATTGTTTATTCTTACTCTCTTCTTGTTAGATCTCAATACATCTATAATAATTAATATTCTTTGTGATTTTGTACATCTACGGTCATATCATATGCAAGTAATGACGGTTTCTTCCTTTCTAAAGTATTTGTTGGCTTTCTGTTTCTTGCCTTATTTCACTGGACTTCCTGTACAATATTGAATGTAAGGGGTAATAGCTGGCATCCATATTTGGTTACCAGCCTGACAGGTAAAATTTTCAGCATTTTACCATTAAGTATGCTGTTGATGTAGGTGATGTTGGATCTGCTGGCAGTTTCTGAGTGAGGGCCGGGATCGTGTCTCGTGAAGCCGAAGAATGCAAACACGGACGAGGGAGAGGCAAAGAGTTTTGAAAAAGAGGATAGTTTATA
Source organism: Rhinolophus hipposideros (assembly GCF_964194185.1). Lineage (NCBI taxonomy): Eukaryota > Metazoa > Chordata > Mammalia > Chiroptera > Rhinolophidae > Rhinolophus > Rhinolophus hipposideros. Next base: position 78,276 of record NW_027669129.1, on the reverse strand, counting down.
AGAGGCAGAAGAAGAGGTTGCAGCTCCCGAGCGGGAGGGGGTTCCGAATGGGGGGTGCCCCGTGACTGAGGCAAAAGCTCTTACTTTTATACCTTCCCTTGCCTGCTCGGGGAAGAAGGGAACTTGTTTGAAGAAGGGAACTGGCGCCTTCTAATGAAAATCGTCTACCGGGTTTGCTCTGCTTGCCCATCCTAAAGGAATTAGCAAAGTGACCCACTCTTTCTCTCTCAGATCTGCTCCATTTGTCAGGCCAAAAGGAATGTTATGATTAATCTCAAGGCCTTGTGTATCGATAAGTATTATCGATTGCTGTGCACAGCCTTATTTTCAAGGCCCGATACGCAAGACACACCACCACAAGCCGGGATGAAGGGGTTAAAGAGTTTTATTACAAAGTGAAAGTAAGTAAGACAAGACAGAGATTAGAGGAACATATTATCATACCACTACCAAGCAAGGAGGCAATTCATCATACCACCAGGGCCCGGTCAATTCGAGTCGTAGAAACAGCAACGGCCTTTCATTAGCAGGGCAAAATCCTAATCGAGTAAAGTTATCAGCACGGGCGAAACATCATGTGCAGAAACAGCACCGGTAAAAAATCAACAGGGGCGAAACATCATGCACAGAAACAGCACCGGCCCTTCATCAGCACGAGTGAAACACCTTACAGCAGCCCAGGCGGCCGGGGAACAACTGTTGCTGTTGCTCCTCCGCTTCCTGGGGTTTTGAGGACTTCACTAACAACAGCAGCAAGGAGCCAATAAGCATACGTGTTAACAACACAAGGAACTGGTCTCGGATCTGGCTAGGAGCCGGGGCCAGTCCTTGGTACGAGATTAGATGTATCACAGCTCAGCCCACCTGTGGCAAGGCGAAGGCCAGGCTCCACATCCTGTAAATATTTTCTTGGTCCTTGGGAGGGTAGCCAGTCCTTCCAAGGCCAAGCACGTATCCCAGCCACTGTGAGAGTTTACATCCCCAAATGTTCCCAGGCAGACCTTCATATATTCTATTCCTTACACCTTGTTACATTATGTCCTGGAGCGAAGGAGTGATTTCAAAACCTGAAGTTTTAGGATAGGACTGTCTTTGTTTATTCCACCAGGGACCTCCCTGTCTACCGAGGGACATGCTAACTCTCCTGTATCACTGTTTGCCATAGGTTAAAAAAAACACACCTCATAGACGTTGTTTTCTAGAGAAGTTTTGGATTGAAAGGAAAATCAAGCAGGAAGTACAGAGTTCTCACATATTCCCTTCCTCTTATCTCTCCAGCTTCCCCTGTTATTGACATCTTGTCTGGTTGGTACATTTGTTACAATAGATGAACCAATGTCGACACGTTGTTAACTCAGTTCCATAGTCGACATTAGAGTTCACCCGTTTATTGTACAGTTCTATGGATTCTGACAAACGCGTAATGTCATTTATCCACCACTATAGTATCCTATGGAGTAATTTCACTGTCCTAAAAATACTGCATTCCACCTATTGTGACCTCTCTAATTCCCTTAACCTCCGGAAACTACTAATCTTTTTACTGTCTCAGTACTTTTTCCTTTTTCAGAATGTCATGCAGTTAGAATCATGTAATGCGTAGCCTTTTCAGACTGGCTTCTTTCATTTAGCAGTATGCATTTAAGTTTTCTCCACGTCTTTTAGTATCTTGGCAGCTAATTTCATCACTAAATAATATTTTATTTTACGGGTGTACGGCACTCTGTTTATCCATTCACCTATGGAAAGCTATCTTGGTTGCTTTCAGTTTTTGGCAATTATGTATGACACCGTCGTAAACACATGTGTGCAGGTTTCAGCTGTGTTTGTCTATTCATTCTGCCTTGAAACCTAGCCACTAAGTTCTTAAACTCATTGAGTTTTTCACTTCTAGAATTTTGGTTTAGTTTTCTTTTATAATTTCTAGTTGTCTGCTTAGTGGTCAATTTGAGAGAGTTTCCTTCAACATATTCAGAATAGTCAGAGTCTGATAACTCTATCTAGGTCTCCTGTGGCTTTGTTTCTGTCATTTGTTGTTTATCTTGTTATTTTTTAAACCATGATCTCTGGACCTTTCAACCATGTGTTGGTTAAAAATATATAACCAAGGGCCGGCCTGGTGGCTCAGGCGGTTACAGCTCCGTGCTCCTCCGAAGGGTGCCGGATGGATTCCCACATGGCCAGTGGGCTCTCAACCACAAGGTTGTCAGTTCAGTTCCTGGAGTCCCGCAGGGGAGCAAGGGATGGTGGGCAGGGCCCCCTGCAACTAAGATTGAACTCGGCACCTTGAGCTCAGCTGCCTTCTGGATGGCTCAGTTGGTTGGAGCCGGTGCTCTCAACCACAAGGTTGCCAGTTGGATTTTTGACTCCCACAAGGGATGGTGGGCAGCGCCCCCTGCAACTAAAATTGAACACGGCACCTTGAGCTGAGCTGCTGCTGAGCTCCAGGATGGCTCAGTTGGTTGGAGCGTGTGCTCTCAACCACAAGGTTGCCGGTTTCCACTGGCGCAAGGGATGTTGGGCCTTGCCCACTGCAACTAGCAAGGGCAACTGGACCTGGAGCTGAGCTGCGCCCTCCACAACTAAAACTGAAAGGACAACAACTTGAGTTCGAAAAAAGTACACACTGTTCCCCAATAAAATCTTTAAAAAAACAAAACAAAACAAAACAAAATCCCAAAGGAACCCTCAAGGAAAAGGTGTGGGGGCCTCTCATCCTGGAGGAAGGAGTTCAGAGCTTGGATTAGAGAGTGATTCAACTAAAATGCGAGAGGCGTTGATTAAAAAAGTTGTCTGCCCTGTCCCCCTGTCCAGGGGAGGGGAGATAGCAGAGGAGGGTGAGGTAAAAAATAGGGGGCAAAAAGAGGTAAAGTCTAGACCCTCTTAATCCTTCAGAGTACAAGGGAAAATGGCAGGGCGTCCTGCTGTCGGTTTCCTCAGGACCCGCGGAGGGGAAAGGTGCAGACGGGGGCAGGCGTCCCTGCCCCCGGCTGCTCCAGGGGCCTGGCCCCCGGACACGGTCAGCCCTAGCGCTAGGTCTTGTATCCGACGGCAAATCTGACCGAGTCGGAGGATGAAAGAGGGAAGACTTCCCTAAGTAAGGGTAGCAAAACGGACTGAGGAAAGTTTGAGTGCAGTGGAGGGTGGGGGTCGGTACAGAACAGAGGCGACAGGGAAGGGCAATAGGGAGGAAAGATGGGGTAGTAGGGGCAGTTTTCCAGCGGAGGCAGCTGGGGCCCTCCCAAAGGGCTCCTGACTAGTAACAGGCTCTCCAGAGAGAGAGAGTCATGGACCATGGCCCTGGGGAGGATGGCCCCCTTTGGTGGCCCCTGCAGTGTATAACGGAAGGAAGGGAGAGAAGCGGGGAGGAGAACATAAAAGGATGTCCCTCTGGCAGGTAGCTATGAGGTGAGAAAGTTTCCCATAGACCCCCCACAATCCAGACGAGAGAGGGAGAGAGCTTGCCGGAAAATTCGGGGAGTGCCAAGTAAGTGGCCTCCTTGTCTTGAAGAAATGGCCTCACCTGCAACTAGGAGAGTTACCCGCACATGGTGGAGCTGGAGGCCTGTGATGGGACTGGGCACCTTCATCTTCATCGGTGCCGAGTATCCCCAGGAGGGGAAGATTATTGGCCGGGGCCAGGAAGTGGATGTTCCTGAGCCTTGAGGGCCTGGAGGGCAATCTGACATCCACTGGTCACCACGGCCACATAGGGGGCCACGCTTAGTAGGAGGCCGTGTGTTAGGGCAAGAGCGGCTCCAGTGTCCCGGAAGACCACATTTAAAGCAGGCACTTGGTAATTAGGCTGTGCAGAGGATTGGGGTCCCAGTTCTTTCCTTTGGGGCCGGCCCGGCCTAATGGCCTGGGAAACTGCTGCGGCAACCATGTGTAAGGCCTGGGTATGGGCCTGTCTACTCTCCGTCTGGATTATTGAAGACCTTAAAGGCCAGATCTAAAAGATCTGTTTGGTGGGGGGGTGAGGACCCTTCTCTAATTTCTGAAGCTTCCTGCGAATATCAGGCCCACTGGGAGATGAAATGCATGGCTCAGGCAGCTCTGCCATGCGGAGAGTCAGCATTAATATTAGTGTAGGTTTGTAGGGTTCTGAAAGGCGAGAGAGAAAAACAGCTGGGTTCTCAGGGCGGTCCTGGTAGATTTCCCTAACTTTTTCATACTTGACAGCTTTCTGAATGGCTGCTTTCATGCCCTGAAGGAGACAATTAACCACATGGTCTCTCTTTAAGTGGTCCGGTCCGGATTGGGCGGTTTCCCTAGCTTTTCGAATGATAGCATCCCTTTGGTCAGAGTTAGTACCCGTGGAAGGAACAATATAGATGTCCCGCCAAATAAGGTCATAGCTAAGTGTGAGGTATTCGAACTCTTTAGGAAAGTTGGAGGGACCTGAAGAAAAGAAGCCTAGCTCAGATTCAGTGTGACTCAGGTCTGTCATCGAGAAAGGCACATGGAACCCAACAAGGCCGTCATCGCCTGCCACTTCCCTGAGAGGGATCTGGGTGGCTGGGGGTGCATAAGGTCAGGTTGAGCAGGGCAAGAAAGGTCCGGAGGAAGCAGGGCAGTGGTGGAGTAAGTATCGGAATGGGATGTGGGGGCAACGGTTTGATACGGTGTGGGGATTTGAACTAGCTGTAGTCAGGGATGAGAGGAAAAACCAGGGGGTCCGGAGCAGAGGGAGAAGAAGAGAGGACTTTAAACTTCTATAGTGAGGGGCTTAAACCTTCTATAGTGAGGGGATTACTCTTCTATAGTGAGGAGACTTGAACCTTCTTCACTGAGGGGGCTTGTGGGGACAGAGCCCCAGAGGGCAGTTTCCAGGCTCTCGGCCTCATGTGGAGAGGTGCTGGCTCAGATAGTGGATGGCCGTCAGCTGTGGCTGGTTGGCCGTCAGCTGTAGCCATTAAGCCATTGGTCACTGATATAAGTGCCGCGGATATGGAGGGGAGCCGAGGAGAGTGAAGGAGGAGACTGAAGGAGAGTAAGGAGAGTCGAGGAGAGTTGGTCGGTTGGCAGCAAAGCGGACAGCAGGTCGCACGTCGTGTAAACCCAGCCTCCAGTGAGACCATAGTGGTATGACTTCCCTACCTATGTGTCGTGCGGGGTGTCCGGCAGGGCGGCCTGCGGGGTCTCTGCTCCCGCTCCCCACATAAGAACGCAGGACATGGTGAGGCCAAAAAGGAACACCCAGGAGCCATAGGGAGGGAAGTCATACCACTATGGTCTCACTGGAGGCTGGGTTTACACGACGTGCGATCTGCTGTCCGCTTTGCTGCCAACCGACAAACTCTCCTCGACTCTCCTTACTCTCCTTCAGTCTCCTCCTTCACTCTCCTCGGCTCCCCTCCGTAACCGCGGCAGTTATATCAGTGACCAATGGCTTAATGGCTACAGCTGATGGCCAAGCAGCCACAGCTGACAGCCATCCACTATCTGAGCCAGCACCTCTCCACATGAGGCCGAGAGCCTGGAAACTGCTCTCTGGGGCTCTGTCCCCACTCTCCACCCCTACAGGTTCTCGCCTCATAATCTACACAACGAGCGGCTTCTGCGAGGGTCCCTGTGCCATAATAGACTATTGACACCTATGGACGAAAAGAAACGGTAGTCTTAGGAACCAATAATGGCAAATCCCTTCCATCTGGGAGGATACACGCTAGCTTTTTGTCCTGGGAAAAGAGGGTCGCTGCCACTGGCACCTTTCCCGGTTTATGGTACCAAAGTTTTATGGCAGTGCTTGGGATCCCTTGCATAGTTTCAACATGTAACAGTACAGGGGACCCCATAATAGGCCATAGTGAGAGCACATAGGTTCCCTGCGAAATCATCCCGGTATCGGGACCTCTGTATACTACAGTCACTTGCGGTGGCCACTCAGCCACCACCCCTGGCGTCACTTGCAAATCATGAGTCAAACCGGCCCCCCATGGGGCTATCAGGCCCAAGCATCGACAGTGGGGGCTTTTGACCTGCCAGGGCCAAGTCCATTGCTGCCGTTCCCCTGCTTTCAAGCATGTGGGGACTGGCAGCAAAATGTTTCCATTTCTGCCGTAGCCTGGCTTTAACAGAGTCTCACTGGTGGTAACCTGTAATTGAATGGGAGTGGCCGTTCTATGTAGCAGAGCTTCTACTGGTGCCGGTCCTCCCTTCCGTGGTCTCTCATTCAGGACTCCCAGGACATCCCATAGACGCGAGGCCCAGTCACGCATCGTGGGAGGGTGTTTTGACACCCGGAGACCTTGCTTCAAAAGGCCATTATAGCGTTCAATCATGCCAGCTGCTTGTGGGTTATATGGAGCATGAAACAACCATTGCACGTCCATCCTGGCAGCCCAGCGCTGCACCTCTTGCCCCGTAAAATGGGTACCCCTGTCACTTTCAATGACTTGGGGGCTTCCATAAAGGGCGCACAGCCGTGTAAGAGCGACGACTGTATGCCGCTGATCCGCGGCCGGACACGGCCAAGCAAACATCAACCTCGTAGCAGTGTCCACTGCTGTGAATGCGTATATCGCATTGCGGGCCTTAGGCAGGGGTCCAATGTAATCCACTTGCCAGCGAGTGAGGGGCACCCTCCCTCGCGTTATCTGCTGTGTTTCCCACGGGAGCCTCCGCCTTTGGGGACTGTCCTGGGCACGGATGGCACAGTCATAGCAGGCATCTGCTATCTCCTGCCATTTCAAAGGCAGACCCTAGCGTCTGCTCACCTGGCACATGGTTCGGCTTCCATCCAGCGTGCTGCAATTTCCTGTGCAGCGAGTGGGCCACATCAGTGGCAGGAGCCCGTTCTAACCATCGGACCCGTGCTAGGGCATCTGCTTCATCATTACCTGGGGACACTAAAGGGGAGTGACCTGTGACATGTATTAGGGTTACCTCCTTTCTCTGCCCTAGGTCCCAGAGGTCCTGCCACATGGCTTGACCCCACAGTGGACGGTGTCCTACCAACCAGTTTTGGTGTTTCCATGTAGGGAGCCACAATGTTAGGCCCCAGAACACCGCCCAGCTGTCAGTAAAAATAACCAGGGGCCCAGGCTCATGGCTGATTACCATCCACACAGCCCGTAATTCAGCCCATTGGCTACTCTGGCCTATCCCAGTATCAAACCAAATGGTGTCTGTTTTGGGCTGCACACCAATAGCCGTCCAAACAGCTGCAGCCCCTCGGCTAGAACCATCAGTAAACCAGGCATCCTCAGGTACTGGGGACTGTCCTTCTTTGTAGGGCGAGGGCTCCAAGTCCTCCCCTCTAGGCAGAGCGCTTGGCTCAGCCTGGGCTACTAGCTCCCCAGGCCCCAGGACCTGTGGTAGCTCTGTGCTCAAAGGGCTTGAGCTAAGGGTGCTACACTGCTCCAAGTAGGCACCCCACTTGGCGAGGGTGGTGGTCTGTGCCACCCCGGTTTTTGGTCCCTGGGTCCACGTACGCACCCACCCCTGGACAGCATAGGTTGTTCGAACCACTACCCGTGCCGTTCCTGTGATCGCTTCTGTGGCCACTAGGGCTGCGTACACAGCGACCAGCTGTTTCTCTATCAGAGAGTAGCGGACCTCCGCTCCTTTCCATAATTGGGACCAAAATCCCACTGGCAACCGGAGACGCTCCTGCCGTTGCCAGAGGCCCCATCCATACTCCTCTTGGGTTACATGAACATCAAGTTCAAATGGGCGGCCAGGTTCCACTACTTGCAGAGCCTGTGCCTGCTGCACTGCCCGTTTCGTGGCAACGAAGGCTTGCTCTATAGCCTCTGTTTAATCCCATGAGGCCCCCTTTTTAATCATGTTGTACAAGGGCCTTGCCATTTGTGCCATGTGGGGTACAAACGCCCGCCAATATCCTAGCAGACCCAAATATGTCTGCAGATGGCTTCTTGACAGGCCATACTGGATAGTTAAAAGGACTGTGCGTTGGCCTCCAACTCCATGTGTGCCTTCTCCACACTCCAATATGTGCCTTCTCCAACTCCAATATTGTACGACCAATCTCCTCCTGCCCTCCTGGCAGGCGGTACTGTCGCACTGTAACCACGCACCAGGAATGTGGCAACACTTGAGGAGGGTGGTGAGGATGCCCGCGTGTCACCGCTTTCACCACCCGGATCCGGAGAAGGAACTCTCCTACTGGGGTCTGTAAGCTGAGGCCATGTAGCTCATCCACCCCTAGAATATACTCCTGAACAGGGGAGACATAAACCTTGTAGGTACGAGGGGGAAGCCTTCCTATATCCAGTGGCGAGGAAACGGCTTTCACAGTCACAGTCTTTCCCCCATAGCCATCAATGCAGATTGCTGGTCCAGGGAACAGTTCTGGGTTCCCATAGACAAGACTGCAGTGTGCGCCAGTGTCAACTAGGGCCAAAACCCTCTGCACATTAGAAGGGGACCAATGTATAGACAGTTCCACATGGGGCCTCCGGTCCCTTCTTGTCCTCTCAGACCGGGTACCTTGGCCCCGCCCCTAATCAAGCTGAATGGAGTACTCCTCAAGGACTCAAACCAAAGGTAAATCCCAAACCAAAGGTAAAGGGGCGAGGTCGCAGGCCTCACAGAGTAACACGCGCACAGATGTGGCGTGATCTCGTGGCAGCAGGGGTTGATCAGGAAAAAACAGACCAACAACCAAATGCACTCCTGCTGGAACTTTGGAAACAGCTGCGTCCGGAACTGCAATTCCGAAGCCAAAAGGAGAGTTCTGGGAAAGAAGGACCCGTGTCCCTCCAGGACTTCATGCTGCCACTTGAGGACGACTCCATTCAGCTTGGTTAGGGGCGGGGCCAAAGTTCCCGGTCAGAGGGGACAAGTAGGGACCGGAGGCCCCATGTGGAACTGTCCATATTTGGTCCCCTTCTAATGTGCAGAGGGTTTTGGCCCGAGTTGACACTGGCGCACACTGCAGTCTTGTCTATGGGAACCCAGAACTGTTCCCTGGACCAGCAATCTGCATTGATGGCTACGGGGGAAAGACTGTGACTGTGAAAGCCGTTTCCTTGCCACTGGGTATAGGAAGGCTTCCCCCTGTACCTACAAGGTTTATGTTTCCCCTGTTCCGGAGTATATTCTAGGGGTGGACGTGCTACATGGCTTCAGTTTACAGACCTCAGTAGGAGAGTTCCTTCTCCGGATCCGGGTGGTGAAAGCGGTGACACTCGGGCATGCTCACCACCCTCCTCAAGTTTTGCCACAGCCCTGGCGCGTGGTTACAGTGCGACAGTACCGCCTGCCAGGAGGGCAGGAGGAGATTGGTCGCACAATATTGGAATTGGAGAAGGCACATATTGTGAGGCGAACGCACAGTCCTTTTAACTCCCCAGTATGGCCTGTCAAGAAGCCAGACGGGACCTGGCGAATGACTGTGGGCTGTAGGGAGTTAAATAAGGTGATACCACCCTTGCTCGCTGCAGTGCCTTCAGTACATGGTTTAATGGATCGTCTGACTGTCAGCCTGGGGACATATCACTATGTAGTGGACTTGGCCAATGCTTTTTTCTCCATTGCCATTGCACGCGAGTGTCAAGAGCAGTTTGCTTTTACTTGGGACGGGCGGCAGTGGACTTTTCAAGTCCTTCCACAAGGATACTTGCACAGCCCCACTATCTGCCACGGGCTCGTGGCCCAGGATTTGGCACAGTGGGATCACCCGTCCTCTGTGGCCTTGTTTCATTATGTCGATGATATTCTATTAACATCAGATTCTCTTTCTGATTTAGAGAAAGCAGCTCCCTCTCTTCTCCACCACCTGAAGTCACGCGGCTGGGCGGTGAATGAGGAAAAGGTCCAAGGCCCTGTCTTATCCGTCAAGTTTTTGGGTGTTGTGTGGTCGGGTAAGACAAAGGTTATACCCGAGGCTATTATTGATAAGATACAAGCCTTTCCCCGGCCGACCAAGGTCTCCCATCTGCAGACATATTTGGGTCTGCTAGGATATTGGCGGGCGTTTGTACCCCACATGGCACAAATGGCAAGGCCCTTGTACAACATGATTAAAAAGGGTACCTCATGGGATTGGACAGAGGCTATAGAGCAAGCCTTCGTTGCCACGAAACGGGCATGCAGCAGGCACAGGCTCTGCAATAGTGGACCCTGGCTGCACATTTGAACTTGATGTTCACGTAACCCAGTAGGGGTACGGATGGGGCCTCTGGCAACGGCAGGAGCGTCTCCTGTTGCCAGTGGGATTTTGGTCCCAATTATGGAAAGGAGCGGAGGTCCGCTACTCTCTGATAGAGAAACAGCTGGCCGCTGTGTACGTAGCCCTAGTGGCCACAGAAGCGATCACAGGAACGGCACGGGTAGTGGTTCGAACAACCTATGCTGTCCAGGGGTGGGTGCGTACGTGGACCCAGGGACCAAAAACCGGGGTGGCACAGACCACCACCCTCGCCAAGTGGGGTGCCTACTTGGAGCAGTGTAGCACCCTTAGCTCAAGCCCTTTGAGCACAGAGCTATAACAGGTCCTGGGGCCTGTGGAGCTTGTATCCCAGGCTGAGCCAAGCGCTCTGCCTAGAGGGGAGGACTTGGAGCCCTCACCCTACAAAGAAGGACAGTCCCCAGTACCTGAGGATGCCTGGTTTACTGATGGTTCTAGCCGAGGGGCTGCAGCTGTTTGGACGGCTATTGGTGTGCAGCCCAAAACAGACACCATTTGGTTTGATGCTGGGACGGGTCAGAGTAGCCAATGGGCTGAATTACGGGCTGTGTGGATGGTAATCAGCCATGAGCCTGGGCCCCTAGTTATTTGTACTGACAGCTGGGCGGTGTTCCGGGGCCTAACCTTGTGGCTCCCTACATGGAAACACCAAAACTGGTTGGTAGGACACCGTCCACTGTGGTGTCAAGCCATGTGGCAGGACCTCTGGGATCTAGGGCAGAGAAAGGAGGTAACCCTAATGCATGTCACAGGTCACTCCCCCTTAGTGCCCCCAGGTAATGATGAAGCAGATGCCCTAGCACGGGTCCGATGGTTAGAACGGGCTCCTGCCACTGATGTGGCCCATTGGCTGCACAGGAAATTGCAGCACGCTGGAAGCCGAACCATGTGCCAGGTGAGCAGACGCTAGGGTTTGCCTTTGAAATGGCAGGAGAAAGCAGATGCCTGCTATGACTGTGCCATCCGTGCCCAGGAGAGTCCCCAAAGGCGGAGGCTCCCCTGGGAGACACAGCAGATAACGCGTGGGAGGGTGCCCCTCACTCGCTGGCAAGTGGATTACATTGGACCCCTGTCTAAGGCCCGCAATGCGATATACGCATTCACAGCAGTGGACACGGCTACGGGGTTGATGTTTGCTTGGCCGTGTCAGGCTGAAGATCAGCGGCATACAGTCGTCGCTCTTACACGGCTGTGCGCCCTCTATGGGCGCCCCCAAGTCATTGAAAGTGACAGGGGTATTCATTTTACAGGGCAAGAGGTGCAGCGTTGGGCTGCCAGGATGGACGTGCAATGGTTATTTCATGCTCCGTATAACCCACAAGCAGATGGCATGATTGAACGTTATAATGGCCTTTTGAAGCAAGGTCTCCGGGTGTCAAAACACCCTCCCACGATGCGGGACTGGGCCTCGCTTCTATGGGATGTCCTGAGAATCCTGAATGAGAGACCACGGAAGGGAGGACCGGCACCAGTAGAAGCTCTGCTACATAGAACGGCCACTCCCATTCAATTACAGGTTACCACCAGTGAGACTCTGTTAAAGCCAGGCTACGGCAGAAATGGAAACATTTTGCTGCCAGCCCCCACATGATTGAAAGCAGGGGAATGGCAGCAATGGAGTTGGCCCTGGCAGGCCAAAAGCCCCCACTGTTTTGGTTGGGCCTGATAGCCCCATGGGGGGCCGGTTTGACTCATGATTTGCAAGTGACGCCAGGGGTGGTGGCTGAGAGGCCATCGCAAGTGACTGTAGTATACGGAGGTCCCGATACCGGGATGATTTTGCAGGGAACCTATGTGCTCTCACTATGGCCTATTATGGGGTCCCCTGTACTGTTACATGTTGAAACTATGCAAGGGACCCCAAGCACTGCCATAAAAGTCTGGTACCACAAACCGGAAAGGTGCCAGTAGCCGCGACCCTCCTTTCCCAGGACGAAAAGCTAGCGTGTATCCTCCCAGATGGAAGGGATTTGCCATTATTGGTTCCTAAGACTACCGTTTCTTTTTGTCCATAGGTGTCAATAGTCTAATATGGCACAGGGACCCTTGCGGAAGATGCTTGTTGTTTAGATTATGAGGCGAGAACCTGTGGGGGTGGAGTGTGGGGACAGAGCCCCAGAGAGCAGTTTCCAGGCTCTCGGCCTCATGTGGAGAGGTGCTGGCTCAGATAGTGGATGGCCGTCAGCTGTGGCTGGTTGGCCATCAGCTGTAGCCATTAAGCCATTGGTCACTGATATAACTGCCGCGGCTATGGAGGGGAGCCGAGGAGAGTGAAGGAGGAGACTGAAGGAGAGTAAGGAGAGTCGAGGACAGTTGGTCGGTTGGCAGCAAAGCGGACAGCAGATCGCACGTCATGTAAACCCAGCCTCCAGTGAGACCATAGTGGTATGACTTCCCTACCTATGGCTCCGTGGGTGTTCCTTTTTGGCCTCACCATGTCCTGCGTTCTTATGTGGGGAGCGGGAGCAGAGACCCCGCAGGCCGCCCCGCCAGACCCCCCGCACGACAGGGCTTAAAACTTCTATAGTGAGGGGGTGTCGGGACAGAGCCCCAGAGAGCAGTTTCCAGGCTCTCGGCATCATGTGGAGGGGTGCTGGCTCGGGTAGTAGATGGCCATCAGCTGTAACCATTGAGCCATTGGCCACTGACATAACTGCCGCGGCTACGGAGGAGAGTCGAGCGAGGGAAGTCGGTCAGTTGGTAGCAAAGCGGACAGCAGTTCGCACGGCTTGTGAACACAGCCTCCAGTGAGACCATAGTGGTGTGACTCCCCTACCTATGGCTCCGTGGGTGTTCCTTTGTGGCCTAGCCACATCTTGCGTTCTTATGTGGGGAGCGGGAGCTGAGACCCAGCAGGCCGTCCTGCATGACGAGTGGCGCAGCGAGCAGGGTGTGGTGTCGGCCGAAACTCTCCGGAATGTACTGGAGCAGTTTTTATGTAGAACAGCTCAGTGTCATAAGCAGGGTACGGTGCCGGCCAAAACCTACCGAAGCATGGTGCAGCAGTTTGTGCGTGTGAGAGCCCAGCTTCGGGAGGCCCATGAGGAGTGACATGGGGAATGGGAGGCGCCGTCTGCCTGGGAGACTCAAGCCTCCATCAGTCACACCACCGTCTTGGCCATGGACGGCGTTTCTCTCATTTTGGTGACCTGCTGCGGCCTTAGGCTCCGAGGGTTGTGGACATCTTCCGCGGAGGCCTCCACCCACTCAGACACCTGGCACAGTGAGCAAGATTCCGACCAGGTAGGAATGGAGTCTGACTCCCGGCAGGAGGACGTGTGGTCCCCGCACAGTGTGTGGTGTCCGGTAGCCACTGTTCTCAGGCGTTGGACCCCGAAGGAGGGGTGGGATTACGTGGAAGGCTCTCCGGCCAGCGTGGAGAAGGCCCTGCAGGCTCTGGCTGAGCAGTTGCTGGAGGAGGAGAAGGCTACAGCCGGCCGCGTGGGCTGGATGTTCCTCACGGCCTTGAGCCTCAACAGGGAAAGTGCGCTTAATGAAATGTCCCAGGTGTTGGACCAGGTGTCCCGGTTGGAGGTGCTGGAAGTCTGGGTCTGCCTGTTAGAAGAGGGGCGCCACCTTGGAGACTCTGAGGTAGAGGCGGAGGAAGCGAGTGGAGTGAATGCAGCTCCCAACCCCCAAACTCCGGCCAATCTTGACACAAAAGATAAAGGGGAGCAACCTTTGGGCACCGGGGGCATTGCTGCCGGCGACCCAGCTGTGACTGAGTTCACAACCTACACCCCTTACACTCCCACTGAGTTGCAAGAGCTGGGGGGGCGGTGCCGACAGCGCCCTGGAGAGCCAGTCTCCCCTTGGCTACTACGTTTATGGGATGAGGGAGCAGACAACACTCTCTGCTCCCCAGGCGAGATGGAAATGCTAGCCCTCGTGACAGTGCATTCATCCCTGTGACAAATGTTACAGAACTGCCATAGGTTGGCCCACGACCAGGCCAACCATTCTCTAACGGAGTGGCTCACTGCTGCGGTACGCACAGTATGGGGACAGGCTGGCGAGCTGCCAGACACTGTGAGTCAATGGCAGTCATATACGGAACTTATGCAAATCATCCGTGAAATGGGTATGAGACATGCTGTTTTTAACCTTAACGTGCAGGGGCCAGATGACGGAGGAGATTGACAGCCAGCATGAGAGATCTGGTTTTGGATACTGCACCTGCGAGTGCTTTTGGATCCTTGGTTGCTATTCTTACACCTTCTGTAGGGCGACGGATCCATGAAGTTACAACTGCCATGGCCACCCTAGGGGATGTTGAGAGCCGCAGGCGAAAGCAGATAAGACAGCAGGTCCATGCAGTTGAGACCTGGAAGCCCAAACCAAAGGTAAAGGGGCGAGGTCGCGGGCCTCAGAGAGTAACATGAGCACAGATGTGGCCTGATCTCGTGGCAGCAGGGGCCGATTGGGAGAAAATAGATCGAAAACCCAATGCACTCCTGCTGTTACTTTGGAAACAGTTATGTCCGGAACAACAATTCTGGAGAATCCTAAAGGAGAAGTCTGAGACAGCGTGACCCGTGTCCATCCAGGACTTCATGCAGCCGCTTGAGGCCGACTCCTTTCAGGTTGATTAGGGGTGGGGTCAAGGTACCCGGTCAGAGGGGACGGGCAGGAACGGGAGGCCCCACGTGGACTGTCCATACATTGGTCCCCTTCTAATGTGCAGAGGGTTTTGGCCCTAGTTGACACTGGCGCACACTGCAGTCTTGTCTATGGGAACCCAGAACTGTTCCCTGGACCAGCAATCTGCATTGATGGCTACGGGGGAAAGACTGTGACTGTGAAAGCCATTTCCTTACCACGGGGTATAGGAAGGCTTCCCCCTCGTATTTACAAGGTTTATGTCTCCCCCGTTCCGCACTATGTTCTAGGGGTGGACGTGCTACATGGCCTCAGTTTACAGACATCGGTGGGAGAGTTCTGTCTCTGGAATCGGGTGATGAAAGCGGTGACACGCGTGGTCTGATCACCACCCTCCTCAAGTGTTGCCACAGCCCTGGCGCGTGGTGACAGTGCCACAGTACCGCCTGCCAGGAGGGCAGGAGGAGACTGGTGGTAGCCTAAGAAGTCCAGGAAGTCTGGCTGTGCCCAGAAGGACTGGTGGTGCCCTGAGAAACCCTGGCTGTGCCCAGGATATTGCATTCACCTCCTGGCTCCTCGCACAGGGACCCTCGCAGAAGATGCTTGTTGCGTAGATTGTGAGGCGAGACCCTGTAGGGGTGGCGTGTGGGGACAGAGCCTCAGAGAGCAGTTTCCAGGCTCTCGGCCTCACGTGGAGGGTTGTTGGTTCCGGTAGTAGATGTCCGTCAGCTGTGGCTGGTTGGACGTCAGCTGTAACCACTGAGACATTGGCCACTAATATACCTGCCACGGCTACGGAGGAGAGTCGAGGGAAGTAGAGGAGAGTGGGGGAGAGTCGAGGAGAGTTGCTTGGTTGGCAGCAAAGCAGACAGCATGTCGCACGTCATGTCAACCCAGCCTTCAGGGAGACCACAGTGATATGACTCCCTTACGTATGGCTCCGATGGGTGTTCCTTTTCGACCTCACCACATCCTGCGTTCTTATGTGGGGAGCGGGAGCAGAGACCAGGCAGGCCGTCCCTGCAGCACAGGGTTAGGCTTAAAGCTTCCATAGTGAGGGGGCTTAAAACTTCTACAGTGAGGAGACTTAAAGCTCTTATAGTGAGGGGGCTTATAACTTCCTTAGTGAGGGGGCTTAAAACTTCTACAAGAGGGGACTTAAGGCTTCCAAAGTGAGGGGATTAAAACTTCTTTACTGAGGGGAAGTAAAACTTCTATTCTGAGGGGCCTTAATAGTTCTATAGCGAGGGGGCTTAAAACTGCTATTCTGAGGGGACTTAAAACTTCTATAGTGTGGGGACTTAAAACTCATATAGTGAGGGGGCTGAAAACTTCTATAGTGAGGGGTCTTAAAACTTCTATGGTAGGGGTCTGAAAACTTCTATTCTGAGGGGATTTAAAACTTCTACATTGTGGGGACTGAAAACTCATGTAGTAGGGGGCTTAACACTTCTATACTGAGAGGGCTTAACACTTCTACAGTCGGGCTGAAAACTTCTACAGTGAGGAGGCTTAAAACTTCAAAGGTGAGGGGACTTGAAGCTTCTAAAGTGAGGGGTTTAAAACTTCTTTCCTGAGGGGACATAAAACTTCTATTCTGAGAGGCCTTAAAACTTCTATAGTAGGGGGCTGAAAACTACTATACTGAAGGGTCTTAAAACTTCTATAGTGAGGGGACTTAAAACTCATATAGTGAGGGCATGAAAACGTCTATGGTAGGGGGCTGAAAACTTCTGTACTGAAGGGCTTTACAACTTCTATCATGGGGGGACTTAAAACTCATATACTGAGGGGGCTTAGAACTTCTTTAGTGAGGGGGCTTAAAACTTGTACAGTGAGGGGCTGAAGACTTTCACAGTGAGGGGGCTTAAAACGTCTACAGGGAGGGACTTGAATATTCCAAAGTGAGGGGATTAAAACTTGTTTACTGAGAGGACCTAAAACTTCTACTCTGAGGGGCCTTACAACTTTTATAGTCAGGGGGCTTAAAACTGCTACTCTGAGGGGACTTAAAACTTCTACAGTGAGGGGACTTTAAACTTCTCCAGTTAGGGTGCTATCCCGTATCACGGCCTCTGGCTGGGAGAAGAGGGGGCCTGGTGAACTGCGCCTCCTGGGTGACAGAGATGCACAGATGTAGCCCCTCTAGCAGAATCTGGGAGAGTCACGGGGCCTGAGCAGGCCTGCTTCCTCCTGTATTTCGCCAGCTATGGATTCATGCTGGGAGCTGCAAGAACAGCTGGTGCAGGACCGCTCCATACAGCACGTATGGCACCGAGGTCTGGGATGGTCTCAGTCTCACCTCCCTGAAGTGCTCTGTGGATGCTCTGGAGTGCAGCTTCCTTCTCCCTGTGTAGGTGTTCTGCTGTGACTCGGAAACCCAGCTCAGGGGGATTTGGCAGACTCAGAGGGTCCCCTCGCCTGCGCGGCAGAAGACAAGTGTTTCGTTTTCCAGGCCTGGAACTGTCACATGTGGGTGAGCCGTCTGTCTGGTTTGGCTTCTGCCCCTTTGTTCCACCTGCCTCCTTGTCATGCTGGCACTTCTGGGAAAGCCCGGGAGCCGAGGAGGTAGAAGGACCCTCCTGGCTCACTTTTTTGGAGGATTTCTGGACTAGCCGAGCACGGGATGTGGCTGTAAGCCTCTTCCTCTGCGCCAGTGGGAAAACTCCGGTGGAGCTGTATGAGCTGGTGATGGCATTTCTTCTGGGGCAGGAGATTAGCACGGAGGTCTGGGATTTCTTGTGGCCCTTGTCTTCTGAGATCTCCGTATGGGGGATTCTCTGCAGGGCCCTAAATGCAGACCGTGCTCGGCCAGTGCCATCGGGGTTCCTTCCCGTGTCTCCTGAGAGCTGCTCATGGAGGATTCTCTGCAGAGTCCCGGGCCTGGGCATGAAGAAAGAGTGGCCTCTTCGGACCCCCAGGGGCCTAAATGCAGAGGGTGCAGCCCCAGTGCCATCGGGGTTCCTTCCCTGATTGGCCTGCTGCTCTCTGAGTGCAGGGTCTTCCTCCTGCTTGGGTGCCCCTTTGGCCCTCAACAGGCTCTGCTCTGTGCAGGTGTTGTGGGCACCCCCGGGTGTTGTGAGGGGCATGTGGGTGACTACCCGGTCCTGTGCCACACGGTGACTGACTCTGCCCACCGGAGACACTGTGCGACAGGCCACCTGTGAGAGCACAGCAGACAGCACGGCTTCCCTCTGATGGCCACGGCTGCTGATTGCGATGAGGGACCCCAGAAACGTGCGCAGCGTTTGAGAGAGCTTGGAACATCGCCGCACAGACGCTGTGAGAAAGCACGAAGACAAACTCATCAGATACCTGCAGTTTGGCCTGCGAGAGAACGGAGGGGCACGGACCGCTGTGTGAGGATGGCGGGCCAGATGAACGTGGTGGGCATGGCGAGCGCAGGGGTGCTGGCCCTCGGGTGCCCGGGGCGGGCGTGGGAGACAGATCCTGCCCTGATAAGCGCCCATGGGTCACTTGGGTGAGGTCTGTCTTTGGATCCACAGCAGGCTCCTAGCTAGCTCCTTCAGCTGTCAACAGGGCTGAAGGCCAAGTGCCCACCGTTGGGCCTGTTGCCTGGATGCAGTAGGGAACAATGGGCGCGCGTGCCCGAGACCGCCCAAAGCGCGCGGGGGCGCGCCCATCCGCGCGGGATGCCCGGCAGCGCGCGGGCGCGTGCAGGGAGAGTCAGCGTCCAGGGGGCGTGCAGCGGGTGCCTCAGCCCGAGCCTCAGCGGCTGCGGGAGGCCCTGGCGCAAGCGGAGGTGTGGCGCCCCCTGGCGGGCTCTCCCAGATCTGCAGAGGGGTGGAGGTGTTGGCTTCAGGGCCGGCAGCAGGAGCCCTTTGACAGGCATCAGCCATTTCCCCCCTGGGGGCCACACAGCTGTGGGGAACTTAACTGTACAGCAGGGGGTGCCTCCCAGCAGAAGGGAAACCCTGCTCCTCAGCGGTCACCCCGGGATAAAGGTATCCTTTAAATAAAATGTTGTACTTTGGAAAAAAAGAAAAAAAAAGAGGAAACTCCTTGTTAGGACCCACTAAATTCATTTCTCGACCAGCAGTAGGAAAAACACAGTGTTTCTAAATGGCACCAAACTCTTCTGAGTTGGGAAGAGAAAAGATGATCGTGGGCAATCCAAATAAATTGCCTGAACATAATATTGTAAAAATGACATCAAGTTAAATCCTTGAATAGTAAAGGTTAAGGTTCAAGTTTTTGTTAAACTTAATCTTGTTAGACTTATAAGGACCGTTAGAACAATGATATTGAGTAACCCAGATTAGCGATAACAATAATATTGAAAAAAACCGAACAAATGGCAGAGGGGGGTTCGTCCCCCAGTGTTGATACAATTCCACTGGATTCTATTGTACCGCTGATACACGCCCGTGGTTACATTTCAGCACATAGAGAATTCCATCAAGGGTGTCAACACAAGCTAAAAGCGTGTATCTAAGGGAATAAAATGTTAGTACTTGATCATTTGTGACACCTCCCTCCCCCCAAAGGAAATTACAAGAGCTGAGGATTTTATTGTGGAATAATACCAAGATTACCCGCAGCTGGCAGAAGCTTCCACATGTTCTGAAGGTGCTCTCAATTGGGCCAGAGGAGACGATAATCTGGGAAAGGTAACCAATGGAGGATGAAGTTTACATTTGTAGATGAGCCTAATGGTCATGTCGCAAAGGGCCAAATGACCACCTTGAGAAGTCAAAGCCCAGAAAAAGATTAAGATGCTTCTCTACCCCATAATTCAAACTTAAGGAAAAGTAAACTGATCTGGTCCCCAACGACTTCTTTCTTTAGCTGAATTGAAAGGAAATATTGCAAGGAAGACATTTGGATGACATTCAGGACATCGAGGGTAATAGGATGACAGCTTTATGGCCATTCCAGGAAAAAAGTTCCGCAATCGCCTTGAAGGGTGGACTAGGCGCTTGTGTCGCTGCATAGCTTCCCAAGGGGAGTACTTCGAAGGTGACCATAGTGAGGCTCAGCAATGAGTTACGTGGCACCTTTTCGACGACGAGTTCTCGAACCTAATTGTCAGTCTGTTCATAGTTCACTTGATTATTGAGACAAGCTTTTGAAGAGAGTTTTAAATTTATAGTTACTGGATATGGAGATAGCTTCCTCTAGGGAACAAGAATACATGAAAGAAAAAGTAGCACTGGGTCATTACCACCACCAGATAGGTGGGCGACAGAGATGCTCACACTTGGGAGAAGACATACAAATATAACCATACGTAGAGAGCGGAAGATGAATGTAGATCTGAAAAGCACCTTGTGTTTTCCCATCACAGCCTGCCTGGGACTACTGGTCCTCAGCTATGAGAGGAGGCTTCTTGGAAACTGGCTGTTTCTCTGCTGTCCACAGCAGATGCCACTGCAGTTGAACTGCCCACTACTACCTCCCACCCTGCCCCTAGCTCGGCCTTGGGAGGGTGGTGTTTTGCGGGACATTGCTAATAAAATCATGCCTTTCTTCTCATCTCCAGGTGGATAGTTCTCCAGGGATTAATGAGGAGCTGGTAGTTCCTCATTTAGTTGGGCAACAGATGGCACTAGAGACCATTAGATCTCCACGTTTCTAAACACCACCAGTTTTTACCCATAGCATAAATCAGCCTGGGTCTGTCACGTAAGCCCCATTCTTGCCAACACCCTCAAAATCCCATGTTCCCTTTTCCTTCATTTATACTCCTTCCGTCCGCTGAACTCTCACCCTGGGCCAGTTAAAGCATCCATGCTTTCTCTGCGTGTCGAATATTGCTGGAGATGTCCCCCAAACATGTCTTTCGGGAGCGACTGTGAACTTGTGATGAGATAGATCACCTCGCGGTCCCGCACCAACGTAGTTTGTTCTCAGTTTTCCTTCAGAGTTATAAACATCACAAACCCTGTCCTCCGTAGTGAAGTGTTCCACACATACAGGTGCGAAGGAGTGATTTCAAAACCTGAAGTTTTAGGCTATGACTCTTCGTTTCTTCCACCAGGGACCTCCCTGTCTACCTAGGGACATGCTAACTCTCCTGTATGAATCCCCCCATCTGAAGAGGAAACCCTAACTGCCGTTAGGGGATAGGGGCGACGATCGCTCTGGCTACTTCAGGCTGAGGAGGGACGTAGAGAGAGACCAGCAGCTAGGGCTTGTCCAGAGGTCTCTCTAATGGTCCCCGGTGGATGAGGAGATCCAGATGAGGAGTTTGTTGCTCTGAAGGCCGTCGTAGCCGGCTAGTGAGTGGTCCACAAGCCGAGATACACCGTCGGTAGCAGCAAGAGATGATTCCTATAATCATGAATAACAGAAATATGAGAAAGGCTTCTTTAAGTCCTGGTACGCTAGGAAGCCAGAAAGTAAGGAAGGACCAATCTAAACCAAAGGATCTCGTTTTTAGTTTAATATTGGAAACCTTTAATTAACTGTGAACTATCAGAGAGACTGAAACAGCCTAACCCTTTAAACTTTTTTATATTCTTGATTGTGTTTGAGAAGTAGATAATCGATGGCAGCTTTGTGTGAGAACTGTTATTCTGACCTGTCCTAACTTTTGTCTCATGGCAAGGATAGCCTGTGAGGTGGCGTTTAGGGATGTTGTTACTGAGTAAGCTATTTGACTGTCTAGCCTTTTGTATGTCCTTTTCTATAAAAGAACTGTCATCGGTGCAGAGCGTCCAATCTGGGTTGTCTAGGGGTATTTTTTGTACGTCCCTTTTAGCAGTATAGGCTTGTATTAAAACTTATTGGCAGTTAATTCTTCCTCTGTCTCTGCGAGGAAGGTGGCGAGATTAAGGGTGGAGCAGGTCCATATTTGAATTACAGGACCTTTGAAGAAGGCCTGATGTTGTAGGAGGCAGATATCAGGTGAGCCTGTGACTCTTATTAGCATTAAAAAACCCTTGAATGTGGTGTGGGGCCAAAAGGAAAACAGTTAAGTCTTGTCCCCTTGGGAGCTTGGTGGCTTTGGGAACCAGGATGGCAGCTGTAGCTATGGCCTGGAGGCAAACTGGTCAGCCGCGTGCTAAGATGTCTAGTTTTCTACCTAAATAGTTTCCGAGTCTTTCTTAAGTTTAATTTTGTTTAGTTTATATTTTCTTCAAGGTATAGACCAATGATAAGAAACAGGCTGAGCAAAATGAGCCCAAATCTGGGGGCTGTCTTTATTTTTACAACCAGAGCAGTTTTCAGAGGAAAAAGGTCCAGAGTGAGCAGTTGAGACAGAATAAATTGTCTTTTTTCTTTTTTAAATCTTCAACACCTGAAATGATTTGTACACAGTATATGAATAAATGTTTGCTACGATAAAACTTTCTAGCATGACAACAATGTGTAAAGGGCTGGTAGAGTTTTTTTTCGGTCTCAATACTTTCACTCCATCCTAAAGCCAATGAGAAAAAGAAAGAAAATGAGGTAAGTCTGAAAACATTCTAAAAAATAGAATAATTTCTAAAATATTCCTCCTCTATATTTTTCCTAGTAGCTTCTTTTTACTTCACGAGTGTTGATTTTGAATTGTTTATTCTTACTCTCTTTTTGTTAGATCTCAATACATCTATAATAATTAATATTCTTTGTGATTTTGTACATCTACGGTCATATCATATGCAAGTAATGACGGTTTCTTCCTTTCAAAAGTATTTGTTGGCTTTCTGTTTCTTGCCTTATTTCACTGGACTCCCTGTACAATATTGAATGTAAGGGGTAATAGCTGGCATCCATATTTGGTTACCAGTCTGACAGGTAAAATTTTCAGCATTTTACCATTAAGTATGCTGTTGATGTAGGTGATGTTGGATCTGCTGGCAGTTTCTGAGTGAGGGCCGGGATCGTGTCTCGTGAAGCCGAAGAATGCAAACACGGACCAGGGAGAGGCAAAGAGTTTTGAAAAAGAGGATAGTTTATTAGAGGCAGAAGAAGAGGTTGCAGCTCCCGAGCGGGAGGGGGTTCCGAATGGGGGGTGCCCCGTGACTGAGGCAAAAGCTCTTACTTTTATACCTTCCCTTGCCTGCTCGGGGAAGAAGGGAACTTGTTTGAAGAAGGGAACTGGCGCCTTCCAATGAAAATCGTCTACCGGGTTTGCTCTGCTTGCCCATCCTAAAGGAATTAGCAAAGTGACCCACCCTTTCTCTCTCAGATCTGCTCCATTTGTCAGGCCAAAATAAATGTTATGATTAATCTCAAGGCCTTGTGTATCGATAAGTATTATCGATTGCTGTGCACAGCCTTATTTTCAAGGCCCGATACGCAAGACACACCACCACAAGCCGGGATGAAGGGGTTAAAGAGTTTTATTACAAAGTGAAAGTAAGTAAGACAAGACAGAGATTAGAGGAACATATTATCATACCACTAACAAGCAAGGAGGCAATTCATCATACCACCAGGGCCCGGTCAATTAGAGTCGTAGAAACAGCAACGGCCTTTCATTAGCAGGGCAAAATCCTAATCGAGTAAAGTTATCAGCACGGGCGAAACATCATGCGCAGAAACAGCACCGGTAAAAAATCTACAGGGGCGAAACATCATGCACAGAAACAGCACCGGCCCTTCATCAGCACGAGTGAAACACCTTACAGCAGCCCAGGCAGCCGGGGAACAACTGTTGCTGTTGCTCCTCCGCTTTCTGGGGTTTTGAGGACTTCACTAACAACAGCAGCAAGGAGCCAATAAGCATACGTGTTAACAACACAAGGAACTGGTCTCGGATCTGGCTAGGAGCCGGGGCCAGTCCTTGGTACGAGATTAGATGTATCACAGCTCAGCCCACCTGTGGCAAGGCGAAGGCCAGGCTCCACATCCTGTAAATATTTTCTTGGTCCTTGGGAGGGTAGCCAGTCCTTCCAAGGCCAAGCACGTATCCCAGCCACTGTGAGAGTTTACATCCCCAAATGTTCCCAGGCAGACCTTCATATATTCTATTCCTTACACCTTGTTACATTATGTCCTGGAGCGAAGGAGTGATTTCAAAACCTGAAGTTTTAGGATATGACTGTCTTTGTTTATTCCACCAGGGACCTCCCTGTCTACCGAGGGACATGCTAACTCTCCTGTATCACTGTTTGCCATAGGTTAAAAAAAACACACCTCATAGACGTTGTTTTCTAGAGAAGTTTTGGATTTAAAGGAAAATCAAGCAGGAAGTACAGAGTTCTCACATATTCCCTTCCTCTTATCTCTCCAGCTTCCCCTGTTATTGACATCTTGTCTGGTTGGTACATTTGTTACAATAGATGAACCAATGTCGACACGTTGTTAACTCAGTTCCATAGTCGACATTAGAGTTCACCCTTTTATTGTACAGTTCTATGGATTCTGACAAACGCGTAATGTCATTTATCCACCACTATAGTATCCTACGGAGTAATTTCACTGTCCTAAAAATACTGCATTCCACCTATTGTGACCTCTCTAATTCCCTTAACCTCCGGAAACTACTAATCTTTTTACTGTCTCAGTACTTTTTCCTTTTTCAGAATGTCATGCAGTTAGAATCATGTAATGCGTAGCCTTTTCAGACTGGCTTCTTTCATTTAGCAGTATGCATTTAAGTTTTCTCCACGTCTTTTAGTATCTTGGCAGCTAATTTCATCACTAAATAATATTTTATTTTACGGGTGTACGGCACTCTGTTTATCCATTCACCTATGGAAAGCTATCTTGGTTGCTTTCAGTTTTTGGCAATTATGTATGACACCGTCGTAAACACATGTGTGCAGGTTTCAGCTGTGTTTGTCTATTCATTCTGCCTTGAAACCTAGCCACTAAGTTCTTAAACTCATTGAGTTTTTCACTTCTAGAATTTTGGTTTAGTTTTCTTTTATAATTTCTAGTTGTCTGCTTAGTGGTCAATTTGAGAGAGTTTCCTTCAACATATTCAGAATAGTCAGAGTCTGATAACTCTATCTAGGTCTCCTGTGGCTTTGTTTCTGTCATTTGTTGTTTATCTTGTTATTTTTTAAACCATGATCTCTGGACCTTTCAACCATGTGTTGGTTAAAAATATATAACCAAGGGCCGGCCTGGTGGCTCAGGCGGTTACAGCTCCGTGCTCCTCCGAAGGGTGCCGGATGGATTCCCACATGGCCAGTGGGCTCTCAACCACAAGGTTGTCAGTTCAGTTCCTGGAGTCCCGCAGGGGAGCAAGGGATGGTGGGCAGGGCCCCCTGCAACTAAGATTGAACTCGGCACCTTGAGCTCAGCTGCCTTCTGGATGGCTCAGTTGGTTGGAGCCGGTGCTCTCAACCACAAGGTTGCCAGTTGGATTTTTGACTCCCACAAGGGATGGTGGGCAGCGCCCCCTGCAACTAAAATTGAACACGGCACCTTGAGCTGAGCTGCTGCTGAGCTCCAGGATGGCTCAGTTGGTTGGAGCGTGTGCTCTCAACCACAAGGTTGCCGGTTTCCACTGGCGCAAGGGATGTTGGGCCTTGCCCCCTGCAACTAGCAAGGGCAACTGGACCTGGAGCTGAGCTGCGCCCTCCACAACTAAAACTGAAAGGACAACAACTTGAGTTCGAAAAAAGTACACACTGTTCCCCAATAAAATCTTTAAAAAAACAAAACAAAACAAAACAAAATCCCAAAGGAACCCTCAAGGAAAAGGTGTGGGGGCCTCTCATCCTGGAGGAAGGAGTTCAGAGCTTGGATTAGAGAGTGATTCAACTAAAATGCGAGAGGCGTTGATTAAAAAAGTTGTCTGCCCTGTCCCCCTGTCCAGGGGAGGGGAGATAGCAGAGGAGGGTGAGGTAAAAAATAGGGGGCAAAAAGAGGTAAAGTCTAGACCCTCTTAATCCTTCAGAGTACAAGGGAAAATGGCAGGGCGTCCTGCTGTCGGTTTCCTCAGGACCCGCGGAGGGGAAAGGTGCAGACGGGGGCAGGCGTCCCTGCCCCCGGCTGCTCCAGGGGCCTGGCCCCCGGACACGGTCAGCCCTAGCGCTAGGTCTTGTATCCGACGGCAAATCTGACCGAGTCGGAGGATGAAAGAGGGAAGACTTCCCTAAGTAAGGGTAGCAAAACGGACTGAGGAAAGTTTGAGTGCAGTGGAGGGTGGGGGTCGGTACAGAACAGAGGCGACAGGGAAGGGCAATAGGGAGGAAAGATGGGGTAGTAGGGGCAGTTTTCCAGCGGAGGCAGCTGGGGCCCTCCCAAAGGGCTCCTGACTAGTAACAGGCTCTCCAGAGAGAGAGAGTCATGGACCATGGCCCTGGGGAGGATGGCCCCCTTTGGTGGCCCCTGCAGTGTATAACGGAAGGAAGGGAGAGAAGCGGGGAGGAGAACATAAAAGGATGTCCCTCTGGCAGGTAGCTATGAGGTGAGAAAGTTTCCCATAGACCCCCCACAATCCAGACGAGAGAGGGAGAGAGCTTGCCGGAAAATTCGGGGAGTGCCAAGTAAGTGGCCTCCTTGTCTTGAAGAAATGGCCTCACCTGCAACTAGGAGAGTTACCCGCACATGGTGGAGCTGGAGGCCTGTGATGGGACTGGGCACCTTCATCTTCATCGGTGCCGAGTATCCCCAGGAGGGGAAGATTATTGGCCGGGGCCAGGAAGTGGATGTTCCTGAGCCTTGAGGGCCTGGAGGGCAATCTGACATCCACTGGTCACCACGGCCACATAGGGGGCCACGCTTAGTAGGAGGCCGTGTGTTAGGGCAAGAGCGGCTCCAGTGTCCCGGAAGACCACATTTAAAGCAGGCACTTGGTAATTAGGCTGTGCAGAGGATTGGGGTCCCAGTTCTTTCCTTTGGGGCCGGCCCGGCCTAATGGCCTGGGAAACTGCTGCGGCAACCATGTGTAAGGCCTGGGTATGGGCCTGTCTACTCTCCGTCTGGATTATTGAAGACCTTAAAGGCCAGATCTAAAAGATCTGTTTGGTGGGGGGGTGAGGACCCTTCTCTAATTTCTGAAGCTTCCTGCGAATATCAGGCCCACTGGGAGATGAAATGCATGGCTCAGGCAGCTCTGCCATGCGGAGAGTCAGCATTAATATTAGTGTAGGTTTGTAGGGTTCTGAAAGGCGAGAGAGAAAAACAGCTGGGTTCTCAGGGCGGTCCTGGTAGATTTCCCTAACTTTTTCATACTTGACAGCTTTCTGAATGGCTGCTTTCATGCCCTGAAGGAGACAATTAACCACATGGTCTCTCTTTAAGTGGTCCGGTCCGGATTGGGCGGTTTCCCTAGCTTTTCGAATGATAGCATCCCTTTCGTCAGAGTTAGTACCCGTGGAAGGAACAATATAGATGTCCCGCCAAATAAGGTCATAGCTAAGTGTGAGGTATTCGAACTCTTTAGGAAAGTTGGAGGGACCTGAAGAAAAGAAGCCTAGCTCAGATTCAGTGTGACTCAGGTCTGTCATCGAGAAAGGCAC
Source organism: Rhinolophus hipposideros (assembly GCF_964194185.1). Lineage (NCBI taxonomy): Eukaryota > Metazoa > Chordata > Mammalia > Chiroptera > Rhinolophidae > Rhinolophus > Rhinolophus hipposideros. The sequence goes on along the minus strand of NW_027669129.1, from coordinate 51,150 downwards.
ATGGAACCCAACAAGGCCGTCATCGCCTGCCACTTCCCTGAGAGGGATCTGGGTGGCTGGGGGTGCATAAGGTCAGGTTGAGCAGGGCAAGAAAGGTCCGGAGGAAGCAGGGCAGTGGTGGAGTAAGTATCGGAATGGGATGTGGGGGCAACGGTTTGATACGGTGTGGGGATTTGAACTAGCTGTAGTCAGGGATGAGAGGAAAAACCAGGGGGTCCGGAGCAGAGGGAGAAGAAGAGAGGACTTTAAACTTCTATAGTGAGGGGCTTAAACCTTCTATAGTGAGGGGATTACTCTTCTATAGTGAGGAGACTTGAACCTTCTTCACTGAGGGGGCTTGTGGGGACAGAGCCCCAGAGGGCAGTTTCCAGGCTCTCGGCCTCATGTGGAGAGGTGCTGGCTCAGATAGTGGATGGCCGTCAGCTGTGGCTGGTTGGCCGTCAGCTGTAGCCATTAAGCCATTGGTCACTGATATAAGTGCCGCGGCTATGGAGGGGAGCCGAGGAGAGTGAAGGAGGAGACTGAAGGAGAGTAAGGAGAGTCGAGGAGAGTTGGTCGGTTGGCAGCAAAGCGGACAGCAGGTCGCACGTCGTGTAAACCCAGCCTCCAGTGAGACCATAGTGGTATGACTTCCCTACCTATGTGTCGTGCGGGGTGTCCGGCAGGGCGGCCTGCGGGGTCTCTGTTCCCGCTCCCCACATAAGAACGCAGGACATGGTGAGGCCAAAAAGGAACACCCAGGAGCCATAGGGAGGGAAGTCATACCACTATGGTCTCACTGGAGGCTGGGTTTACACGACGTGCGATCTGCTGTCCGCTTTGCTGCCAACAGACCAACTCTCCTCGACTCTCCTTACTCTCCTTCAGTCTCCTCCTTCACTCTCCTCGGCTCCCCTCCGTAACCGCGGCAGTTATATCAGTGACCAATGGCTTAATTGCTAGAGCTGATGGCCAACCAGCCACAGCTGACAGCCATCCACTATCTGAGCCAGCACCTCTCCACATGAGGCCGAGAGCCTGGAAACTGCTCTCTGGGGCTCTGTCCCCACTCTCCACCCCTACAGGTTCTCGCCTCATAATCTACACAACGAGCGGCTTCTGCGAGGGTCCCCGTGTCATAATAGACTATTGACACCTATGGACGAAAAGAAACGGTAGTCTTAGGAACCAATAAAGGCAAATCCCTTCCATCTGGGAGGATACACGCTAGCTTTTTGTCCTGGGAAAGGAGGGTCGCTGCCACTGGCACCTTTCCCGGTTTATGGTACCAAAGTTTTATGGCAGTGCTTGGGATCCCTTGCATAGTTTCAACATGTAACAGTACAGGGGACCCCATAATAGGCCATAGTGAGAGCACATAGGTTCCCTGCAAAATCATCCCGGTATCGGGACCTCTGTATACTACAGTCACTTGCGGTGGCCACTCAGCCACCACCCCTGGCGTCACTTGCAAATCATGAGTCAAACCGGCCCCCCATGGGGCTATCAGGCCCAACCATCGACAGTGGGGGCTTTTGACCTGCCAGGGCCAAGTCCATTGCTGCCGTTCCCCTGCTTTCAAGCATGTGGGGACTGGCAGCAAAATGTTTCCATTTCTGCCGTAGCCTGGCTTTAACAGAGTCTCACTGGTGGTAACCTGTAATTGAATGGGAGTGGCCGTTCTATGTAGCAGAGCTTCTACTGGTGCCGGTCCTCCCTTCCGTGGTCTCTCATTCAGGACTCCCAGGACATCCCATAGACACGAGGCGCAGTCACGCATCGTGGGAGGGTGCTTTGACACCCGGAGGCCTTGCTTCAAAAGGCCATTGTAGCGTTCAATCATGCCAGCTGCTTGTGGGTTATATGGAGCATGAAACAACCATTGCACGTCCATCTTGGCAGCCCAACGCTGCACCTCTTGCCCCGTAAAATGGGTACCCCTGTCACTTTCAATGACTTGGGAGCTCCCATAAAGGGCGCACAGCCGTGTAAGAGCGACGACTGTATGCCGCTGATCCGCGGCCGGACACGGCCAAGCAAACATTAACCTCGTAGCAGTGTCCACTGCTGTGAATGCGTATATCGCATTGCGGGCCTTAGGCAGGGGTCCAATGTAATCCACTTGCCAGCGAGTGAGGGGCACCCTCCCTCGCGTTATCTGCTGTGTTTCCCACGGGAGCCTCCGCCTTTGGGGACTGTCCTGGGCACGGATGGCACAGTCATAGCAGGCATCTGCTATCTCCTGCCATTTCAAAGGCAGACCCTAGCGTCTGCTCACCTGGCACATGGTTCGGCTTCCATCCAGCGTGCTGCAATTTCCTGTGCAGCCAATGGGCCACATCAGTGGCAGGAGCCCGTTCTAACCATCGGACCCGTGCTAGGGCATCTGCTTCATCATTACCTGGGGACACTAAAGGGGAGTGACCTGTGACATGTATTAGGGTTACCTCCTTTCTCTGCCCTAGGTCCCAGAGGTCCTGCCACATGGCTTGACCCCACAGTGGACGGTGTCCTACCAACCAGTTTTGGTGTTTCCATGTAGGGAGCCACAATGTTAGGCCCCAGAACACCGCCCAGCTGTCAGTACAAATAACCAGGGGCCCAGGCTCATGGCTGATTACCATCCACACAGCCCGTAATTCAGCCCATTGGCTACTCTGGCCTATCCCAGTATCAAACCAAATGGTGTCTGTTTTGGGCTGCACACCAATAGCCGTCCAAACAGCTGCAGCCCCTCGGCTAGAACCATCAGTAAACCAGGCATCCTCAGGTACTGGGGACTGTCCTTCTTTGTAGGGCGAGGGCTCCAAGTCCTCCCCTCTAGGCAGAGCGCTTGGCTCAGCCTGGGCTACTAGCTCCCCAGGCCCCAGGACCTGTTGTAGCTCTGTGCTCAAAGGGCTTGAGCTAAGGGTGCTACACTGCTCCAAGTAGGCACCCCACTTGGCGAGGGTGGTGGTCTGTGCCACCCCGGTTTTTGGTCCCTGGGTCCACGTACGCACCCACCCCTGGACAGCATAGGTTGTTCGAACCACTACCCGTGCCGTTCCTGTGATCGCTTCTGTGGCCACTAGGGCTGCGTACACAGCGGCCAGCTGTTTCTCTATCAGAGAGTAGCGGACCTCCGCTCCTTTCCATAATTGGGACCAAAATCCCACTGGCAACCGGAGACGCTCCTGCCGTTGCCAGAGGCCCCATCCATACCCCTCTTGGTTTACATGAACATCAAGTTCAAATGGGCGGCCAGGGTCCACTACTTGCAGATCCTGTGCCTGCTGCACTGCCCGTTTCGTGGCAACGAAGGGTTGCTCTATAGCCTCTGTCCAATCCCATGAGGCCCCCTTTTTAATCATGTTGTACAAGGGCCTTGCCATTTGTGCCATGTGGGGTACAAATGCCCACCAATATCCTAGCAGACCCAAATATGTCTGCAGATGGCTTCTTGACAGGCCATACTGGATAGTTAAAAGGACTGTGCGTTGGCCTCACAATATGTGCCTTCTCCAACTCCAATATTGTACGACCAATCTCCTCCTGCCCTCCTGGCAGGCGGTACTGTCGCACTGTAACCACGCGCCAGGAATGTGGCAACACTTGAGGAGGGTGGTGAGGATGCCCGCGTGTCACCGCTTTCACCACCCGGATCCGGAGAAGGAACTCTCCTACTGGGGTCTGTAAGCTGAGGCCATGTAGCTCATCCACCCCTAGAATATACTCCTGAACAGGGGAGACATAAACCTTGTAGGTACGAGGGGGAAGCCTTCCTATACCCAGTGGCGAGGAAACGGCTTTCACAGTCACAGTCTTTCCCCCATAGCCATCAATGCAGATTGCTGGTCCAGGGAACAGTTCTGGGTTCCCATAGACAAGACTGCAGTGTGCGCCAGTGTCAACTAGGGCCAAAACCCTCTGCACATTAGAAGGGGACCAATGTATAGACAGTTCCACATGGGGCCTCCGGTCCCTTCTTGTCCTCTCAGACCGGGTACCTTGGCCCCGCCCCTAATCAAGCTGAATGGAGTCCTCCTCAAGGACTCAAACCAAAGGTAAAGCCCAAACCAAAGGTAAAGGGGCGAGGTCGCGGGCCTCAGAGAGTAACACGCGCACAGATGTGGCATGATCTCGTGGCAGCAGGGGTTGATCAGGAGAAAACAGACCAACAACCCAATGCACTCCTGCTGGAACTTTGGAAACAGCTGCGTCCGGAACTGCAATTCCGAAGCCAAAAGGAGAGTTCTGGGAAAGAAGGACCCGTGTCCCTCCAGGACTTCATGCTGCCACTTGAGGACGACTCCATTCAGCTTGCTTAGGGGCGGGGCCAAAGTTCCCGGTCAGAGGGGACGAGTAGGGACCGGAGGCCCCATGTGGAACTGTCCATACATTGGTCCCCTTCTAATGTGCAGAGGGTTTTGGCCCTAGTTGACACTGGCGCACACTGCAGTCTTGTCTATGGGAACCCAGAACTGTTCCCTGGACCAGCAATCTGCATTGATGGCTACGGGGGAAAGACTGTGACTGTGAAAGCCGTTTCCTTGCCACTGGGTATAGGAAGGCTTCCCCCTGTACCTACAAGGTTTATGTTTCCCCTGTTCCGGAGTATATTCTAGGGGTGGACGTGCTACATGGCTTCAGTTTACAGACCTCAGTAGGAGAGTTCCTTCTCCGGATCTGGGTGGTGAAAGCGGTGACACTCGGGCATGCTCACCACCCTCCTCAAGTTTTGCCACAGCCCTGGCGCGTAGTTACAGTGCGACAGTACCGCCTGCCAGGAGGGCAGGAGGAGATTGGTCGCACAATATTGGAATTGGAGAAGGCACATATTGTGAGGCGAACGCACAGTCCTTTTAACTCCCCAGTATGGCCTGTCAAGAAGCCAGACGGGACCTGGCGAATGACTGTGGGCTGTAGGGAGTTAAATAAGGTGATACCACCCTTGCTCGCTGCAGTGCCTTCAGTACATGGTTTAATGGATCGTCTGACTGTCAGCCTGGGGACATATCACTATGTAGTGGACTTGGCCAATGCTTTTTTCTCCATTGCCATTGCACGCGAGTGTCAAGAGCAGTTTGCTTTTACTTGGGACGGGCGGCAGTGGACTTTTCAAGTCCTTCCACAAGGATACTTGCACAGCCCCACTATCTGCCACGGGCTCGTGGCCCAGGATTTGGCACAGTGGGATCACCCGTCCTCTGTGGCCTTGTTTCATTATGTCGATGATATTCTATTAACATCAGATTCTCTTTCTGATTTAGAGAAAGCAGCTCCCTCTCTTCTCCGCCACCTGAAGTCACGCGGCTGGGCGGTGAATGAGGAAAAGGTCCAAGGCCCTGTCTTATCCGTCAAGTTTTTGGGTGTTGTGTGGTCGGGTAAGACAAAGGTTATACCCGAGGCTATTATTGATAAGATACAAGCCTTTCCCCGGCCGACCAAGGTCTCCCATCTGCAGACATATTTGGGTCTGCTAGGATATTGGCGGGCGTTTGTACCCCACATGGCACAAATGGCAAGGCCCTTGTACAACATGATTAAAAAGGGTACCTCATGGGATTGGACAGAGGCTATAGAGCAAGCCTTCGTTGCCACGAAACGGGCATGCAGCAGGCACAGGCTCTGCAATAGTGGACCCTGGCTGCACATTTGAACTTGATGTTCACGTAACCCAGTAGGGGTACGGATGGGGCCTCTGGCAACGGCAGGAGCGTCTCCTGTTGCCAGTGGGATTTTGGTCCCAATTATGGAAAGGAGCGGAGGTCCGCTACTCTCTGATAGAGAAACAGCTGGCCGCTGTGTACGCAGCCCTAGTGGCCACAGAAGCGATCACAGGAACGGCACGGGTAGTGGTTCGAACAACCTATGCTGTCCAGGGGTGGGTGCGTACGTGGACCCAGGGACCAAAAACCGGGGTGGCACAGACCACCACCCTCGCCAAGTGGGGTGCCTACTTGGAGCAGTGTAGCACCCTTAGCTCAAGCCCTTTGAGCACAGAGCTACAACAGGTCCTGGGGCCTGTGGAGCTAGTAGCCCAGGCTGAGCCAAGCGCTCTGCCTAGAGGAGAGGACTTGGAGCCCTCGCCCTACAAAGAAGGACAGTCCCCAGTCCCTGAGGATGCCTGGTTTACTGATGGTTCTAGCCGAGGGGCTGCAGCTGTTTGGACGGCTATTGGTGTGCAGCCCAAAACAGACACCATTTGGTTTGATGCTGGGACAGGTCAGAGTAGCCAATGGGCTGAATTACGGGCTGTGTGGATGGTAATCAGCCATGAGCCTGGGCCCCTAGTTATTTGTACTGACAGCTGGGCGGTGTTCCGGGGCCTAACGTTGTGGCTCCCTACATGGAAACACCAAAACTGGTTGGTAGGACACCGTCCACTGTGGGGTCAAGCCATGTGGCAGGACCTCTGGGATCTAGGGCAGAGAAAGGAGGTAACCCTAATGCCTGTCACAGGTCACTCCTCCTTAGTGTCCCCAGGTAATGATGAAGCAGATGCCCTAGCACGGGTCCGATGGTTAGAACGGGCTCCTGCCACTGATGTGGCCCATTGGCTGCACAGGAAATTGCAGCATGCTGGATGGAAGCCGAACCATGTGGCAGGTGAGCAGACGCTAGGGTCTGCCTTTGAAATGGCAGGAGAAAGCAGATGCCTGCTATGACTGTGCCATCCGTGCCCAGGAGAGTCCCCAAAGGCGGAGGCTCCCCTGGGAGACACACCAGATAACGCGTGGGAGGGTGCCCCTCACTCGCTGGCAAGTGGATTACATTGGACCCCTGCCTAAGGCCCGCAATGCGATATACGCATTCACAGCAGTGGACACGGCTACGGGGTTGATGTTTGCTTGGCCGTGTCCGGCTGCAGATCAGCGGCATACAGTCGTCGCTCTTACACGGCTGTGCGCCCTCTATGGGCGCCCCCAAGTCATTGAAAGTGACAGGGGTATTCATTTTACAGGGCAAGAGGTGCAGCGCTGGGCTGCCAGGATGGACGAAAAATGGTTATTTCATGCTCCGTATAACCCACAAGCAGATGGCATGATTGAACGTTATAATGGCCTTTTGAAGCAAGGCCTCCGGGTGTCAAAACACCCTCCCACGATGCGGGACTGGGCCTCGCTTCTATGGGATGTCCTGAGAGTCATGAATGAGAGACCACGGAAGGGAGGACCGGCACCAGTAGAAGCTCTGCTACATCGAACGGCCGCTCCCATTCAATTACAGGTTACCACCAGTGAGACTCTGTTAAAGCCAGGCTACGGCAGAAATGGAAACATTTTGCTGCCAGCCCCCACATGCTTGAAAGCAGGGGAATGGCAGCAATGGACTTGGCCCTGGCAGGTCAAAAGCCCCCACTGTTTTGGTTGGGCCTGATAGCCCCATGGGGGGCCGGTTTGACTCATGATTTGCAAGTGACGCCAGGGGTGGTGGCTGAGAGGCCATCGCAAGTGACTGTAGTATATGGAGGTCCCGATACCGGGATGATTTTGCAGGGAACCTATGTGCTCTCACTATGGCCTATTATGGGGTCCCCTGTACTGTTACGTGTTGAAACTATGCAAGGGACCCCAAGCACTGCCATAAAAGTCTGGTACCACAAACGGGAAAGGTGCCAGTAGCAGCGACCCTCCTTTCCCAGGACGAAAAGCTAGCGTGTATCCTCCCAGATGGAAGGGATTTGCCATTATTGGTTCCTAAGACTACCGTTTCTTTTTGTCCATAGGTGTCAATAGTCTAATATGGCACAGGGACCCTTGCGGAAGATGCTTGTTGTGTAGATTATGAGGCGAGAACCTGTGGGGGTGGAGTGTGGGGACAGAGCCCCAGAGAGCAGTTTCCAGGCTCTCGGCCTCATGTGGAGAGGTGCTGGCTCAGATAGTGGATGGCCGTCAGCTGTGGCTGGTTGGCCGTCAGCTGTAGCCATTAAGCCATTGGTCACTGATATAACTGCCGCGGCTATGGAGGGGAGCCAAGGAGAGTGAAGGAGGAGACTGAAGGAGAGTAAGGAGAGTCGAGGACAGTTGGTCGGTTGGCAGCAAAGCGGACAGCAGATCGCACGTCGTGTAAACCCAGCCTCCAGTGAGACCATAGTGGTATGACTTCCCTACCTATGGCTCCGTGGGTGTTCCTTTTTGGCCTCACCATGTCCTGCGTTCTTATGTGGGGAGCGGGAGCAGAGACCCCGCAGGCCGCCCCGCCAGACCCACCGCACGACAGGGCTTAAAACTTCTATAGTGAGGGGGTGTCGGGACAGAGCCCCAGAGAGCAGTTTCCAGGCTCTCGGCATCATGTGGAGGTGTGCTGGCTCGGGTAGTAGATGGCCGTCAGCTGTAACCATTGAGCCTAGGCCCCTGACGTAACTGCCGCGGCTATGGAGGAGAGTCGAGCGAGGGAAGTCGGTCAGTTGGTAGCAAAGCGGACAGCAGGTCGCACGGCTTGTGAACCCAGCCTCCAGTGAGACCATAGTGGTGTGACTCCCCTATCTATGGCTCCGTGGGTGTTCCTTTGTGGCTTAGGCACATCTTGCGTTCTTATGTGGGGAGCGGGAGCTGAGACCCAGCAGGCCGTCCTGCATGACGAGTGGCGCAGCGAGCAGGGTGTGGTGTCGGCCGAAACTCTCCGGAATGTACTGGAGCAGTTTTTATGTAGAACAGCTCAGTGTCATAAGCAGGGTACGGTGCCGGCCAAAACCTACCGAAGCATGGTGCAGCAGTTTGTGCGTGTGAGAGCCCAGCTTCGGGAGGCCCATGAGGAGTGACATGGGGAATGGGAGGCGCCGTCTGCCTGGGAGACTCAAGCCTCCATCAGTCACACCACCGTCTTGGCCATGGACGGCGTTTGTCTCATTTTGGTGACCTGCTGCGGCCTTAGGCTCCGAGGGTTGTGGACATCTTCCGCGGAGGCCTCCACCCACTCAGACACCTGGCACAGTGAGCAAGATTCCGACCAGGTAGGAATGGAGTCTGACTCCGGGCAGGAGGACGTGTGGTCCCCGCACAGTGTGTGGTGTCCGGTAGCCAATGTTCTCAGGCGTTGGACCCCGAAGGAGGGGTGGGATTACGTGGAAGGCTCTCCGGCCAGCGTGGAGAAGGCCCTGCAGGCTCTGGCTGAGCAGTTGCTGGAGGAGGAGAAGGCTACAGCCGGCCGCGTGGGCTGGATGTTCCTCACGGCCTTGAGCCTCAACAGGGAAAGTGTGGTTAATGAAATGTCCCAGGTGTTGGACCAGGTGTCCCAGTTGGAGTGCTGGAAGTCTGGGTCTGCCTGTTAGAAGAGGGGCGCCACCTTGGAGACTCTGAGGTAGAGGCGGAGGAAGCGAGTGGAGTGAATGCAGCTCCCAACCCCCAAACTCCGGCCAATCTTGACACAAAAGATAAAGGGGAGCAACCTTTGGGCACCGGGGGCATTGCTGCCGGCGACCCAGCTGTGACTGAGTTCACAACCTACACCCCTTACACTCCCACTGAGTTGCAAGAGCTGGGGGGGCAGTGCCGACAGCGCCCTGGAGAGCCAGTCTCCCCTTGGCTACTACGTTTATGGGATGAGGGAGCAGACAACACTCTCTGCTCCCCAGGCGAGATGGAAATGCTAGCCCTCGTGACAGTGCATTCGTCCCTGTGACAAATGTTACAGAACTGCCATAGGTTGGCCCACGACCAGGCCAACCATTCTCTAACGGAGTGGCTCACTGCTGCGGTACGCACAGTATGGGGACAGGCTGGCGAGCTGCCAGACACTGTGAGTCAATGGCAGTCATATACGGAACTTATGCAAATCATCCGTGAAATGGGTATGAGACATGCTGTTTTTAACCTTAACGTGCAGGGGCCAGATGACGGAGGAGATTGACAGCCAGCATGAGAGATCTGGTTTTGGATACTGCACCTGCGAGTGCTTTTGGATCCTTGGTTGCTATTCTTACACCTTCTGTAGGGCGACGGATCCATGAAGTTACAACAGCCATGGCCACCCTAGGGGATGTTGAGAGCCGCAGGCGAAAGCAGATAAGACAGCAGGTCCATGCAATTGAGACCTGGAAGCCCAAACCAAAGGTAAAGGGGCGAGGTCGCGGGCCTCAGAGAGTAACATGAGCACAGATGTGGCCTGATCTCGTGGCAGCAGGGGCCGATTGGGAGAAAATAGATCGAAAACCCAATGCACTCCTGCTGTTACTTTGGAAACAGTTATGTCCGGAACAACAATTCTGGAGAATCCTAAAAGAGAAGTCTGAGAAAGCGTGACCCGTGTCCATCCAGGACTTCATGCAGCCGCTTGAGGCCGACTCCTTTCAGGTTGATTAGGGGTGGGGTCAAGGTACCCGGTCAGAGGGGACGGGCAGGAACTGGAGGCCCCACGTGGACTGTCCATACATTGGTCCCCTTCTAATGTGCAGAGGGTTTTGGCCCTCGTTGACACTGGCGCACACTGCAGTCTTGTCTATGGAAACCCAGAACTGTTCCCTGGACCAGCAATCTGCATTGATGGCTACGGGGGAAAGACTGTGACTGTGAAAGCCATTTCCTTACCACGGGGTATAGGAAGGCTTCCCCCTCGTATTTACAAGGTTTATGTCTCCCCCGTTCCGCACTATGTTCTAGGGGTGGACGTGCTACATGGCCTCAGTTTACAGACATCGGTGGGAGAGTTCTGTCTCTGGAATCGGGTGATGAAAGCGGTGACACGCGTGGTCTGATCACCACCCTCCTCAAGTGTTGCCACAGCCCTGGCGCGTGGTGACAGTGCCACAGTACCGCCTGCCAGGAGGGCAGGAGGAGACTGGTGGTAGCCTAAGAAGTCCAGGAAGTCTGGCTGTGCCCAGAAGGACTGGTGGTGCCCTGAGAAACCCTGGCTGTGCCCAGGATATTGCATTCACCTCCTGGCTCCTCGCACAGGGACCCTCGCGGAAGATGCTTGTTGCGTAGATTGTGAGGCGAGACCCTGTAGGGGTGGCGTGTGGGGACAGAGCCTCAGAGAGCAGTTTCCAGGCTCTCGGCCTCACGTGGAGGGTTGTTGGTTCCGGTAGTAGATGTCCGTCAGCTGTGGCTGGTTGGACGTCAGCTGTAACCACTGAGACATTGGCCACTAATATACCTGCCACGGCTACGGAGGAGAGTCGAGGGAAGTAGAGGAGAGTGGGGGAGAGTCGAGGAGAGTTGCTTGGTTGGCAGCAAAGCAGACAGCATGTCGCACGTCATGTCAACCCAGCCTTCAGGGAGACCACAGTGATATGACTCCCTTACGTATGGCTCCGATGGGTGTTCCTTTTCGACCTCACCACATCCTGCGTTCTTATGTGGGGAGCGGGAGCAGAGACCAGGCAGGCCGTCCCTGCAGCACAGGGTTAGGCTTAAAGCTTCCATAGTGAGGGGGCTTAAAACTTCTACAGTGAGGAGACTTAAAGCTCTTATAGTGAGGGGGCTTATAACTTCCTTAGTGAGGGGGCTTAAAACTTCTACAAGAGGGGACTTAAGGCTTCCAAAGTGAGGGGATTAAAACTTCTTTACTGAGGGGAAGTAAAACTTCTATTCTGAGGGGCCTTAATAGTTCTATAGCGAGGGGGCTTAAAACTGCTATTCTGAGGGGACTTAAAACTTCTATAGTGTGGGGACTTAAAACTCATATAGTGAGGGGGCTGAAAACTTCTATAGTGAGGGGTCTTAAAACTTCTATGGTAGGGGTCTGAAAACTTCTATTCTGAGGGGATTTAAAACTTCTACATTGTGGGGACTGAAAACTCATGTAGTAGGGGGCTTAACACTTCTATACTGAGAGGGCTTAACACTTCTACAGTCGGGCTGAAAACTTCTACAGTGAGGAGGCTTAAAACTTCAAAGGTGAGGGGACTTGACGCTTCTAAAGTGAGGGGTTTAAAACTTCTTTCCTGAGGGGACATAAAACTTCTATTCTGAGAGGCCTTAAAACTTCTATAGTAGGGGGCTGAAAACTACTATACTGAAGGGTCTTAAAACTTCTATAGTGAGGGGACTTAAAACTCATATAGTGAGGGCATGAAAACGTCTATGGTAGGGGGCTGAAAACTTCTGTACTGAAGGGCTTTACAACTTCTATCATGGGGGGACTTAAAACTCATATACTGAGGGGGCTTAGAACTTCTTTAGTGAGGGGGCTTAAAACTTGTACAGTGAGGGGCTGAAGACTTTCACAGTGAGGGGGCTTAAAAGCTCTACTGGAGGGACTTGAATATTCCAAAGTGAGGGGATTAAAACTTGTTTACTGAGGGGACCTAAAACTTCTACTCTGAGGGGCCTTACAACTTTTATAGTCAGGGGGCTTAAAACTGCTATTCTGAGGGGACTTAAAACTTCTACAGTGAGGGGACTTTAAACTTCTCCAGTTAGGGTGCTATCCCGTATCACGGCCTCTGGCTGGGAGAAGAGGGGGCCTGGTGAACTGCGCCTCCTGGGTGACAGAGATGCACAGATGTAGCCCCTCTAGCAGAATCTGGGAGAGTCATGGGGCCTGAGCAGGCCTGCTTCCTCCTGTATTTCGCCAGCTATGGATTCATGCTGGGAGCTGCAAGAACAGCTGGTGCAGGACCGCTCCATACAGCACGTATGGCACCGAGGTCTGGGATGGTCTCAGTCTCACCTCCCTGAAGTGCTCTGTGGATGCTCTGGAGTGCAGCTTCCTTCTCCCTGTGTAGGTGTTCTGCTGTGACTCGGAAACCCAGCTCAGGGGGATTTGGCAGACTCAGAGGGTCCCCTCGCCTGCGCGGCAGAAGACAAGTGTTTCGTTTTCCAGGCCTGGAACTGTCACATGTGGGTGAGCCGTCTGTCTGGTTTGGCTTCTGCCCCTTTGTTCCACCTGCCTCCTTGTCATGCTGGCACTTCTGGGAAAGCCCGGGAGCCGAGGAGGTAGAAGGACCCTCCTGGCTCACTTTTTTGGAGGATTTCTGGACTAGCCGAGCACGGGATGTGGCTGTAAGCCTCTTCCTCTGCGCCAGTGGGAAAACTCCGGTGGAGCTGTATGAGCTGGTGATGGCATTTCTTCTGGGGCAGGAGATTAGCACGGAGGTCTGGGATTTCTTGTGGCCCTTGTCTTCTGAGATCTCTGTATGGGGGATTCTCTGCAGGGCCCTAAATGCAGACCGTGCTCGGCCAGTGCCATCGGGGTTCCTTCCCGTGTCTCCTGAGAGCTGCTCATGGAGGATTCTCTGCAGAGTCCCGGGCCTGGGCATGAAGAAAGAGTGGCCTCTTCGGACCCCCAGGGGCCTAAATGCAGAGTGTGCAGCCCCAGTGCCATCGGGGTTCCTTCCCTGATTGGCCTGCTGCTGTCTGAGTGCAGGGTCTTCCTCCTGCTTGGGTGCCCCTTTGGCCCTCAACAAGCTCTGCTCTGTGCAGGTGTTGTGGGCACCCCCGGGTGTTGTGAGGGGCATGTGGGTGACTACCCGGTCCTGTGCCACACGGTGACTGACGCTGCCCACCGGAGACACTGTGCGACAGGCCACCTGTGAGAGCAGAGCAGACAGCACGGCTTCCCTCTGATGGCCACGGCTGCTGATTGCGATGAGGGACCCCAGAAACGTGCGCAGCGTTTGAGAGAGCTTGGAACATCGCCGCACAGACGCTGTGAGAAAGCACGAAGACAAACTCATCAGATACCTGCAGTTTGGCCTGCGAGAGAACGGAGGGGCACGGACCGCTGTGTGAGGATGGCGGGCCAGATGAACGTGGTGGGCATGGCGAGCGCAGGGGTGCTGGCCCTCGGGTGCCCGGGGCGGGCGTGGGAGACAGATCCTGCCCTGATAAGCGCCCATGGGTCACTTGGGTGAGGTCTGTCTTTGGATCCACAGCAGGCTCCTAGCTAGCTCCTTCAGCTGTCAACAGGGCTGAAGGCCAAGTGCCCACCGTTGGGCCTGTTGCCTGGATGCAGTAGGGAACAATGGGCGCGCGTGCCCGAGACCGCCCAAAGCGCGCGGGGGCTTGCCCATCCTCGCGGGATGCCCGGCAGCGCGCGGGCGCGTGCAGGGAGAGTCCGCGTCAAGGGGGCGTGCAGCGGGTGCCTCAGCGCGAGCCTCAGCGGCTGCGGGAGGCCCTGGCGCAAGCGGAGGCGTGGCGCCCCCTGGCGGGCTCTCCCAGATCTGCAGAGGGGTGGAGGTGTTGGCTTCAGGGCCGGCAGCAGGAGCCCTTTGACAGGCATCAGCCCTTTCTCCCCTGGGGGCCACACAGCTGTGGGGAACTTAACTGTACAGCAGGGGGTGCCTCCCAGCAGAAGGGAAACCCTGCTCCTCAGCGGTTACCCCGGGATAAAGGTATCCTTTAAATAAAATGTTGTACTTTGGAAAAAAAGAAAAAAAAAGAGGAAACTCCTTGTTATGACCCACTAAATTCATTTCTCGACCAGCAGTAGGAAAAACACAGTGTTTCTAAATGGCACCAAACTCTTCTGAGTTGGGAAGAGAAAAGATGATCGTGGGCAATCCAAATGAATTGCCTGAACATAATATTGTAAAAATGACTTCAAGTTAAATCTTTGAATAGTAAAGGTTAAGGTTCAAGTTTTTGTTAAACTTAATATTGGTAGACTTATAAGGACCGTTAGAACAATGATATTGAGTAACCCAGATTAGCGATAACAATAATATTGAAAAAAAACGAACAAATGGCAGAGGGGGGTTCGTCCCCCAGTGTTGATACAATTCCACTGGATTCTATTGTACCGCTGATACACGCCCGTGGTTACATTTCAGCACATAGAGAATTCCATCAAGGGTGTCAACACAAGCTAAAAGCGTGTATCTAAGGGAATAAAATGTTAGTACTTGATCATTTGTGACACCTCCCTCCCCCCAAAGGAAATTACAAGAGCTGAGGATTTTATTGTGGAATAATACCAAGATTACCCGCAGCTGGCAGAAGCTTCCACATGTTCTGAAGGTGCTCTCAATTGGGCCAGAGGAGACGATAATCTGGGAAAGGTAACCAATGGAGGATAAAGTTTACATTTGTAGATGAGCCTAATGGTCATGTCGCAAAGGGCCAAATGACCACCTTGAGAAGTCAAAGCCCAGAAAAAGATTAAGATGCTTCTCTACCCCATAATTCAAACTTAAGGAAAAGTAAACTGATCTGGTCCCCAACGACTTCTTTCTTTAGCCGAATTGAAAGGAAATATTGCAAGGAAGACATTTGGATGACATTCAGGACATCGAGGGTAATAGGATGACAGCTTTATGGCCATTCCAGGAAAGGAGTTCCGCAATCGCCTTGAAGGGTGGACTAGGCGCTTGTGTCGCTGCATAGCTTCCCAAGGGGAGTACTTCGAAGGTGACCATAGTGAGGCTCAGCAATGAGTTACGTGGCACCTTTTCGACGACGAGTTCTCGAACCTAATTGTCAGTCTGTTCATAGTTCACTTGATTATTGAGACAAGCTTTTGAAGAGAGTTTTAAATTTAGAGTTACTGGATATGGAGATAGCTTCCTCTAGGGAACAAGAATACATGAAAGAAAAAGTAGCACTGGGTCATTACCACCACCAGATAGGTGGGCGACAGAGATGCTCACACTTGGGAGAAGACATACAAATATAATCATACGTAGAGAGCGGAAGATGAATGTAGATCTGAAAAGCACCTTGTGTTTTCCCATCACAGCCTGCCTGGGACTACTGGTCCCAGCTATGAGAGGAGGCTTCTTGGAAACTGGCTGTTTCTCTGCTGTCCACAGCAGATGCCACTGCAGTTGAACTGCCCACTACTACCTCCCACCCTACCCCTAGCTCGGCCATGGGAGGGTGGTGTTTTGCGGGACATTGCTAATAAAATCAGGCCTTTCTTCTCATCTCCAGGTGGATAGTTCTTCAGGGATTAATGAGGAGCTGGTAGTTCCTCATTCAGTTGGGCAACAGATGGCACTAGAGACCATTAGATCTCCACGTTTCTAAACACCACCAGTTTTTACCCATAGCATAAATCAGCCTGGGTCTGTCACGTAAGCCCCATTCTTGCCAACACCCTCAAAATCCCATGTTCCCTTTTCCTTCATTTATACTCCTTCCGTCCGCTGAACTCTCACCCTGGGCCAGTTAAAGCGTCCATGCTTTCTCTGCGTGTTGAATATTGCTGGAGATGTCCCCCAAACATGTCTTTCGGGAGCGACTGTGAACTTGTGATGAGATAGATTACCTCGCGGTCCCGGACCAACGTAGTTTGTTCTCAGTTTTTCTTCAGAGTTATAAACATCACAAACCCTGTCCTCCGTAGTGAAGTGTTCCACACATACAGGTGCGAAGGAGTGATTTCAAAACCTGAAGTTTTAGGCTATGACTCTTCGTTTCTTCCACCAGGGACCTCCCTGTCTACCTAGGGACATGCTAACTCTCCTGTATGAATCCCCCCATCTGAAGAGGAAACCCTAACTGCCGTTAGGGGATAGGGGCGATGATCGCTCTGGCTACTTCAGGCTGAGGAGGGACGTAGAGAGAGACCAGCAGCTAGGGCTTGTCCAGAGGTCTCTCTAATGGTCCCCGGTGGATGAGGAGATCCAGATGAGGAGTTTGTTGCTCTGAAGGCCGTCGTAGCCGGCTAGTGAGTGGTCCACAAGTAGAGATACACCGTCGGTAGCAGCAAGAGATGATTCCTATAATCATGAATAACAGAAATATGAGAAAGGCTTCTTTAAGTCCTGGTATGCTAGGAAGCCAGAAAGTAAGGAAGGACCAATCTAAACCAAAGGATCTCGTTTTTAGTTTAATATTGGAAACCTTTAATTAACTGTGAACTATCAGAGAGACTGAAACAGCCTAACCCTTTAAACTTTTTTATATTCTTGATTGTGTTTGAGAAGTAGATAATCGATGGCAGCTTTGTTTGAGAACTGTTATTCTGACCTGTCCTACCTTTTGTCTCATGGCATGGATAGCCTGTGAGGTGGCGTTTAGGGATGTTGTTACTGAGTAAGCTATTTGACTGTCTAGCCTTTTGTATGTCCTTTTCTATAAAAGAACTGTCATCGGTGCAGAGCGTCCAATCTGGGTTGTCTAGGGGTATTTTTTTTGTACGTCCCTTTTAGCAGTATAGGCTTGTATTAAAACTTATTGGCAGTTAATTCTTCCTCTGTCTCTGCGAGGAAGGTGGCCAGATTAAGGGTGGAGCAGGTCCATATTTGAATTACAGGACCTTTGAAGAAGGCCTGATGTTGTAGGAGGCAGATATCAGGTGAGCCTGTGACTCTTATTAGCATTAAAAAACCCTTGAATGTGGTGTGGGGCCAAAAGGAAAACAGTTAAGTCTTGTCCTCTTGGGAGCTTGGTGGCTTTGGGAACCAGGATGGCAGCTGTAGCTATGGCCTGGAGGCAAGCTGGTCAGCCGTGTGCTAAGATGTCTAGTTTTGTACCTAAATAGTTTCCGAGTCTTTCTTAAGTTTAATTTTGTTTAGTTTATATTTTCTTCAAGGTATAGACCAATGATAAGAAACAGGCTGAGCAAAATGAGCCAAATCTGGGAGCTGTCTTTATCTTTATAACCAGAGCAGTTTTCAGAGGAAAAAGGTCCAGAGTGAGCAGTTGAGAGAGAGTAAAATGTCTGTTTTCTTTTTTAAATCTTCAACACCTGAAAGGATTCATACACAGTATATGAATAATTGTTTGCTATGATAAAACTTTCTAGCATGACAACAATGTGTAAAGGGCTGGTAGAGTTTTTTTTCGGTCTCAATACTTTCACTCCATCCTAAAGCCAATGAGAAAAAGAAAGAAAATGAGGTAAGTCTGAAAACATTCTAAAAAATAGAATAATTTCTATAATATTCCTCCTCTTTATTTTTCCTAGTAGCTTCTTTTTACTTCACGAGTGTTGATTTTGAATTCTTTATTCTTACACTGTTTTTGTTAGATCTCAATGCATCTATGATTACAACTATTGTGTCTCCTTCTTCTCTTCACCTCAACTTTCCTTTTCCTTTCTCATCTGTGTTCCTTTGCTTTCTTAATTCTAATCTATGAAAATTATAGTTCTCACTGGATAGAAATGCTTAAAGATATCTCATCTAAGATTCTCAGATTATTGACTTAAAAAAAAAAGAGTTATAAACCATCTCAGAAAGATCCTCCCAGGAATACGTAGTGACAATTGGTTGTTTGAAACAAAAGAAGTTTTAGTTATACAAGCCCTGGAAACTAACTGGAGGATAGTGGATGGTAAAAAATTATGTTGGAAATTAGGTCACATGTGTTCCAGTCCTGTCTGGGGCTAGTCATTTAATTCTGAGGGTCTCAGTTTCTTCATTTGGATAAGCAGCTGCAACATTTTGTAATTCTAGATTCTAGATAAGCTGTAAGGAGAGAACCATGTCTATGTGACAAATGCCCTAGTAGCCACTTCCTCATCATTCTAAAAGAACACCTAATCATTATTTATTATATAGCCAGCATGGTTAAGCTAGTAGGAGTGTAAAAACATACTATTAGATTAAAAGTAAAAATGCCGGGGCCGGCCCGGTGGCTCAGGCGGTTAGAGCTCCATGCTCCTAACTCCGAAGGCTGCCGGTTCGATTCCCACATGGGCCAGTGTAGATACATAGATCAATGGAACAGAATAGAGAGTCCAGACGTAAATCCATGCCTATATGCCCATCTAATCTACGACAATGGAAGCAAGAATGTACGATGGGGTAAAGATAGTCTGTTCAATAAGTGGTGTTGGGAAACCTGGACGGACACATGCAAGAAAATGAAGCTGGACCACCTCCTTACACCATATACAAAAACAAATTCAAAATGGCTTAAAGACTTAAATGTAAGATCTGAAACCATAAAATATCTAGAAGAAAATATAGAAAGAAACTTCATGGACATTACCCGGAGTAAGATTTTCACTGATATATCCCCTCGCGCGAGCGAAGTAAGAGAAAAAATAAACATGTGGGATTACATCAAACTAAAAAGTTTTTTCACAGCAAAGGAAACCATCAATAAAACAAAAAGGGATCCTACTGTATGGGAAAAGATATTTGCCAATGATATATCTGATAAGGGATTAATATCACAAATCTATAAAAAACTTACTCAACTCAACTCCAAAAAAACAAACAACCCAATTAAAAAATGGGCAGAGGACTTGGGGAGACATTTCTCTAAGAAGGACATACAGAAGGCAAGAAGACATATGAAGAAATGCTCAACCTCACTAACCATCAGAGAAATGCAAATAAAAACCACAATGAGATACCACCTCACTCCAGTCAAAATGGCTATTATCAATAAATCAACAAACAACAAATGCTGGCGCGGATGTGGAAAAAAGGGAACGCTAGTGCACTGTTGGTGGGACTGCAGATTAGTGCAGCCACTATGGAAAACAGTATGGAGGTATCTCAGGAATCTGAAAATGGAACTACCCTATGATCCAGTAATTCCACTCCTAGGCATCTACCCGGAGAAATCCAAAACTCCAATTCAAAAATCTGTATGCACTCCTATGTTTATTGCAGCACTATACACAATAGCCAAGATATGGAAACAACCAAAATGCCCATCGGTAGATGACTGGATTAAGAAGCTGTGGTACATTTATACAATGGAGTATTACGCAGCCATAAAGAAGAAAGAAATCTTATCATTTGCAGCAACATGGATGGATCTAGAGAACATTATGTTAAGTGAAATAAGTCAGAAAGAGAAAGACAAGTACCATATGATCTCACTTATATATGGAATCTAAAGAAAAGACTATGTGAATGAACTAATCAGAGTCAGTTTTGGGGACGCAGAGAAAAAACCGAGAGTGGTTAGATGGGTGTGTGGGAGGGGGTTGGGGATAAGGGGAAAGGTGAAGGGATTTGGAAGCAGCTGGTAACCACAAGATGGCCTCAGGGTTTTTCTTTTGAAAATTAATTTGGGGAAGGTATTCTATAATGTTGTAAAGATTTTGTTGGGTATCCGATGGACATGCGTCCTATTTGGGAGACCACCTCAGGGATACTGTGGATACCTGATCATGGCATTGTACATCAGAAGCTAAACATTAATGAATGCCAACTATAATTTTATATATATAATGTGATGGTTCAGTGTGAGGTCGGAGGGATAGTGGATGGGGGGAGGGGGGTTCACAGTATGAGGGATATAAATGATGAACGTCTAAGTATTACCTTGTTTTGTACACCTGAAACTAATAAATAAATTAATTAATAAAAAAAAAAAATTAAAAAAAAAAAAAAAAAAAAAAAAAGTAAAAATGCCTTGAACTTGAAAAGCAACTATGTTTATCCTTGCTGTGGAATTCCAATTCTGTGGAACAGCGTAGCATGAAATGAGGAAGCGTATTACCTAATACCCTAAAATCGTGTATGTAGTTATTGTGACAGCAAAAACAAGATCAAACCTAACTTTTCAGTTTTGTAAATCATTTTGTCCTTGAAATTGTTGCCATCTTCTTAATGTATGTATGTGTGTGTGGCAGAGATGGGGATGAAAGACAAGTTAGGTAAAAATTTAGGTAAATAATTAAGGATAAAAGATATATATAATCAACTGCTAAATATAAGCTCAAAGCAAAAAGCCAAAACGGAATATATGTAGTTGGAATGGCTTTGTGTGAAAAGGAGAATTGAGTTTAATCTTAAAGAATGCTTAAGATTAAATAGAAGAACATTTATCTGATAATTAAAACAATGTTGTGGTGTGTGGTGAACTGAATGGGGCCATTTTTTAAATTGTAGCAGACCAATCCTGCTGCCCTGCAGCGAACACAAAGTAGGATGGGGCTAAAAGTATGGAAGTGCTTTGGAAGTCATGTAGAAGTCATGAAATTAATCTCAAAGGCAACAGGAAAATGGGCTATAGAGCTGGCAAGCGCATTATGAAAAAGATTAGAGATGCGTTCTGAAACTACTCTAAGAATTCGTGTAGGATTTCAAGGAAGAATTCGTAATATTCATGTTGGCGTTATATGAACAAACCAGCCAGATTAAAAAAGATGTTTTGAAGGAAGATTTAATAGGACTTGAAATAGCTGTATATAGGCAAAAAGAAAAGAGGATTTTTTAAGGGTGTCCTAATTTTTGTTATTCATCTTTCAAAAGAGAGATACTTATTCAGCCCCTTCTTTATTGTGAAATAAAATTCTCCTGAGGAACGCTATAATATCCAACTGTAGCCCAGTCTAAGGGTGCTGATGCAGATTCCATCAAGAGTATCAACCTTTGGCAAGTTTTTTGTTTGTGTCTGAAAGGGCGTTGAGACTCCCTTTAAAGAAAAGCTTATTTATTTTATCATTCTAAAGCAGCAATTCTCAGGGGGTTCACAATGTCAAAGCTATTTTCATAATAATTCTAAGTTATAATTTGTCTTTTTCATTCTCATTCTCTCATGAATATACAATCGCGTTTACCAGAGGCTACATAATGTGTGATATACAGAGACTGAATCAGAAGCAGATGAGAATGCAGCTCCCTTCTATTAAGCCAGACATTAAAAAGATTTATAAAAAGAAAAAAGAAAAAAAGCGATGTCACTCTTCACAGATTTTTTTGAGAATATAGTTATCTATAATTAAAAATGTTATTTATACTAACATGTAATGTGCTTATTGTTATTTTAAATTAATAGGTCACTTATTTTTAAAGTTTCTGTTTTAATTTCTAGTACAGTAAATAACAGTAATACAGTATTATAAAAGCTAGAGAAACAAAAATTCTTCTGGGTTCTTAATAATTTTTAGGAATGTAAAGATGTCATAAGACCAAATAGATTGAGGATATTTGCTCTTAAGTGGTACTCTCCAATGTTGGCTAAAAGAGAGAAAAAAGTTTCTATTCTGACTTGGCCATGTTACTTATGTTGTTACTGACTGCCCATCACAGTGACGTCAAAACTTAAATTCCTCTCAATTGCTTTTCTAACTTATTGATTGCTAATTGCCATGCCCAGGTTTCCAAATAAAGAGGAATGATATTTCTTACCTGTGCCCAATAGTTTCCTAGGAGAGAAATCGATTTGTAAGGTTTGAAGTCCCTTTCTTTTCCTGAGGCTATGCAGATGGTAGAATGTGGCTGCTCTTTCAGCAGCAAAAGGAGACAACCAGGAATGCAGAAAGCCTTGAAATCAGACTCTTTGCTGTTCGTGAATCACAGCTCTTTGAGGAAAGGCAATCAAGCGCAAAGAGGAAGGAGGAAGAAGGTTGGAGGGAGGAGACTCCTGGCATGCCTTGGACCTGCCTTCAAATGTGGGCTCTTTCTTAGGCAATAGGACTTAAATTGTCAGAGAATATGGATAATTCTTTAACGTAAAATCGCTATTTTAACGAAATAATTTCTCTGTAAAAGTTGGAGTTCTGACAATCCTAAACTTGTACCTCTTTCAAAAGTACACCCAAGCAACTTTAAAAAAAGCACCTGCTTGGTTAATTAGAAGCATCTTTCTCACATTAATCTGTTTGAGACTTTCTACTCCCCTTTCAGCACAAAACTTTCTTAGCTAACAGTGCTGAATAATTAGCCCTATTAGAATAATTCCTCTCATGCAATGATAGCACCTAAAATGTAACTTTTGAAAAGCAGAGTATAAATGTGACAGCCTTGAAAATAATTAGCAGAAACAAGGTTTCTTAGACAATTTTCTCTTGAATGTGGTTTCTCTTGAAAGGCTACATTGTATTGCCTTTCTAGCAAGGGAATTATGAGTGACTTTTTGTTTGTTTGTTTGTTTTGCTTTTTTGCTGGTACAGAGACTGTATGGAAATAGAGGGCTTCTAGGGTTAAGAAACAAAATGCTTATATAAACAGTTGGTTGTAATTTCTTTTGTTTTGCTTTTAACAAGATAGTGTTTTTATTTCATAAGGTCATAAAAACATCATGTCCACAGTAGTGATTACAAAGGAAGTCTGTGGTAAGATGGTCAGAGGTGCTTGGTGTGGTAGTTATCAGCAGAAAAAAAAAAGCACATTTAAGAAGCATATAAGAATACACATGATTGAAATTGAAATAACAAGTTTTCATCCTCCAATTGTAGTGTCTAATTGGGCCAATTAACATGAAAGCATGAAGTAGAGTCAAAAGGTGATCAGTAGCAAAGCACCTAAGAAGTTAATGTTAAATGGCCAATTGCCAATTATTTTTCTCCAGCTGTAAAGATGTAGAATGCATAATTTAACCCATTTCTTAGTTTTGGGACAAACATTTTTTTATTTGATATAGAGTAACGCAAATGTCTCCATGTCCTGCCTACTTCATAGGGTTGTTTGTGAAGATTTAATGAGATGATGATAGCCCTTTGAATATTTCAAAGCACTAGACAACTACAACCCTCCACACGCTCTCACTTATTCTTACTCATTTAGTTTATACAATGGAGATACAATTTGAAAAATAGGATAAAATGTCCATGGTATTCTTTTAATCTGATGTAAACATTTATGATTAGATGGAATCATTTTTCCTGGAAATATTTTAAGAACTAAATAACTACCCATTTAGAGATCATACAATGTGAAGGCTGGGAGAGGAAATTAGATCAGTATTTCCCACACTTTTGGATTTAGTGGACCATAAAAATAATTATAACAATAATGATAATAATGAAGAAAAGATAAACAGAGTGGAAAACTTTATATTTCACTAAGTAAGGAAAGGACATTGAAAAATCTAAAAATTCTTTATATTTTTATTTCATGAAAGGACACTTTACCACCAAAAAGATTGGTAAGGACATAGTATCAGAATAACTGAATCCTTTAAAGTAAATACCCTGGATTT
This sequence comes from Rhinolophus hipposideros, assembly GCF_964194185.1. Lineage (NCBI taxonomy): Eukaryota > Metazoa > Chordata > Mammalia > Chiroptera > Rhinolophidae > Rhinolophus > Rhinolophus hipposideros. The sequence goes on along the minus strand of NW_027669129.1, from coordinate 27,475 downwards.
ATGAAATTTTCATTACTTTTCCCCTTATTTTACCATAGGTGGGGAAAATCTCAACAGATTGTTATCAGTCCTCAGACAATGATTGGGATTCTTTAAAGTCTCTCACTAACTTCTCAATAACTACACCACAATTATCTAGCCTCATTTTATTAAGTGTCTGATAGTTCACAATATTAGCAAATCAAGTTAAAACAAAATGAATACCTGTTTCCTAGAAACTTATTTAAATCAATTGGTTTTTTCACAACCAACCAATAAATAAACATACACACGTAATGCTTACAAGTCTTTATGACAACTGACATTTAAATAAGCCAAAGGGGGAAAACATTAAATTTTATATGTTAAATCTAATTTGCTAAGGTGTGTTAACCATAAACAAGAGTCCAGTAGGTATTCCATCACCAAAAAGGATTTACTCAGAAAAAAGAAAGGACTGCAATCCAAAACTTGCAGCCCTGGTGAGCCATGGGGAGCTTCACACTGGATAAAGATGGAGGAGGTACTTTGCAGAGAGGAAAGTAAGAAGAGGGGCTTTCACAAACAACCGTACAGCTGTTATAGAGTTCTATCTGTCGGGCTTTTAAAGGACATAGGGTGTGAGAGCTCCCTAATCCAGTCTAGGTTATGGTCTCCATAAATTTTGACAGGTATAAATAAGATCGTGTACTTGGAATTTATGGGAGGTGTCATTGACCTTTGTTTTATGAGCTGATATTCTTTTTTTCTTCCACATCAGCTAACTAGGCATTAGTTTAGAATGTCTATCTTTTAAATTGCAGGTCAAAGTCAGAACATTAAAGCACCCAATGAGGCTAGCTTCAAGTATGTGGGTCATGAATGTTACAAAATATTTTTTGAAAGCTGTCAATTAAGTCTAAGGTTGTCAATTAAGACTAAACTTACTGACACATGAAGCAAGTAATTTTCTAAAAGGGTGTGTTTCTGAAAGTTTAGTTGCAACAGAGAAAAAGAAGTTAAGGAATGGAGGCTCTCATCTAGAAATCTTGCTTGCAGGCCAGGGGAACTCAGGTATAAACTCTTCCTTCACACAAACCATCTGGAATAAGATGTAACTTGACCGAAAAAGTGGTGCTGGGTGTACTAGTTTGTGTTCCTTGACTGAGATTCCAAGCGGCCTCACACAGTTTGGCCTTGCTCTGGCAATGCTTCCATGTTCTTTCCGGAGAGACCAATCTCAGATTTTTCCCTTCTTCCCCAAAGACACACTGGGTGGAGGGGAGAGATTTTTCCTTCTACATAGATTTCAAGTGGAAGGGAAGATGAGAAAGAAGCGGAAGAGAGCCGCTTTTCCCGGCAGCCCCTGCGCGCCCCATGCCGGGCAGGCCTTCTCCTGGCGTCCGGAGGCTGCGCAGCCGCATTACGTGATTGGTGTGCGCTGAACGCCCTGACGCCAGACGCCGCCCCTCACGGAGTCTGCGCACTTGTGCTCACCCGGCCTCTTCATTCCCGCGCTTTCCCTGAAGAGGAAGGTCCTGACGCCGCCGCCATGTAGTAACCTGGTCTTGGGTTTGGGCTGGAGGGGTGTCCACCTGTGGGAGTGTGAAAGAAGGCAGTGAAAGAGGATGGATCCTGCCTCTCAGGATTTCTAGGGGGACTGAGTCACAAGTAGGGAGGAGAGGAGAGGGAGGCGGAAGTGAGAGACAAGATGGGTAAAATGGCCGGGACGGACGCGGTGTTGAGGAGAAAAAGAAGACTAGAAGAAAAACAGTTGTATAAGGCAAAGGGGTAGAGCTTGGTAATGACTAAATCTCCAAGGCCTTAGATTGCATAGCTGGGGGCAGTGGCTGTGAATGGTGTTTGTCACAGGACGAGGCCCAATCTCTTGATCAGGATTCATCTGAGTCCCTAAGTTGTGACGGAGAAATTAATTAATTTTTTACAGAAACAACTGATTTTAAAAGTTTTCATTTGATATGTGCCCGTGTAGTTATTTTGAGAGAGGAGAGGAGGAAGAGGAGAGAAGAGAAAAAGGGGAAGGGAGAAGAGAACAACGCTCATGCTGGCTTCTCTGAAACGTTTTCAAAATTTCCAAGGCAAAGCGAGCACAGTACATGTGTATTGTTTTCTACCTATTCCTATTTCGGCCCTTAAACTGATACACTCCTAGAAAGGTAGTGACAGGAATGTAGAAGCCTTATACAGAATTTAGTAAACCAACATCTTTATTATTGTTGCTGTCTTTCTGTCATATATATATATATATATATATATATATATATACGCATATATATGTGTATATATGCATATATATATGTGAGTATTATAGGTGACTAAAAGAGATTCATTACAATTATCCAGGTTAGCATAGTTTCTGAAAAAACAAGCTAAGTAAACTGGTAACTTGAGTGTAGACAGGGTTCCTCGTCTTGTAAGATGTAGAGACTATACCATTCTAGGTTTCAACATGTTTTCTTTAAGTTTAAACTTAATCTTTCAGACTCCTAGGTAAATTACCTTTAGGATTTATGGGAAAGTAATTTAAAAGTAAAATTTGATGCTATATGAATGCAAGATAGGACAGTGGAGAGAACCTCAGCATAAACGCAATCTTGGTTCTAATCTGGCCCAGTTTTACTTGTTTGAACTTGGTCAAATATCTCTCCCCGTTTTCATGTCTGTGAAGTATGGAATTGTCTTAGATGAACTATCAAGGTTGATTTCAACATTAAGATATTATGAAGGTAGAAGAATCTTAAATGAATCCTGAAACAAGGCAGAAGTCCCAGAGACTAATTTGCCTGACTGTACATAGAGGGAATAGATGAAAGTCATGGGGATAGTAGGTTGACCCCAGGTGATGCAGGACTTTGCATAGATGAACTTATTCGGGAACAGTGACAAACGGAAAAATTTTGAGATAGGGGAATGCAGTAATTAGAGTTTTGAAAGACTCTCCAAATAGCAGTTGACAGCATGAAATAGAGTAGTAGGTAAGTGACAGATAATGAAAGCCTGGAGTAAACTGGCAGTAGGAGTGGAAAGGGAAGGATTGAAGAGATCTGTAGCATGGAGTTTTTACTTACATTTGACATTGCTCTTAATTTTGCAGCAGTTGCCTCCAGAATATGATGGCAAATCACGTTATGAAAACTGATACTAGAAATTGCAAGAGATCAAGAGAGTTGGAGGTAATCTCTATGTTTCTGGAGGCTTAATCTGTTATGTAGTTGTCAAACTTCTTCCATTTAAGAAAGCTTTATTGATAAGTGGAATTTAAGTGTTCATATTCCAAGAGCCAGGATGGGCCCAGAAGGAGCTATGTTAACTCCAGCATATTTTTTAGTAAGCATATGAGAAAGCCTCCAAGAAAGATTTGGGAGATTTCTTTGTTGTAAGTTGAGATCTAGAGACAGAAAATGGGTTCATGCCTTTATGATATGTAGGACTTTAATTATTTTGATATCATAAATAGGATACCTAGGTAGTGGAGTTGCTGATTTTTTAAAGAATACTGTATCCTGCCTTTTTTCACTAGTACCCTCACCAATTGGTGAGTTTGCATGTTGGGACATTACTTGCTCACTTAAAGATTATGTTATCTTGCAAAATTTTTTAAGCATTTGGCTATTGTCTAAATGAGAGTTTTGCTATATTTCTATGGAAGTATCTACTGGTTCAAGATACAGGAAACTTTCTTATCTGGGATTAATACCACATGAAAGTCTAATAAAAATTAGAATAAAATTTAGTATATTGAACAAGATGCTTGTTGGAACTAAAAGTTTCCTTGGTAATAAAATTTCAAATGACTAATTAGGACACAAGAACAAAATATCTAGCATGTTTGCTTTTTTTTTTTTTTAACAGAATGTATATGTCCTAAGGATCTTGTTGACTGTTTACCTGTTTTCTTTACGTTCTTGTATTAGCCTCAAATGCCAGATAGTCCACAACTATCCTCTCTTGGAAAATCAGATTCCTCTTTCTCTGAGAGCTCTGGACTGTTTTATAAAGATGAAGCCCTGGAAAGAGATTTGAATGGTGATGTATAAAAATGCTTGCTTATATTTCTATAAATTTATCTTGTAATACAGAAGGTTTATTATATTTCACAACTTAACTCTGATTTTTTTAATAGATATGAGCAAGGAAATTAATCTAATGTTGTCTACATATGCAAAGATCTTAAGGCAAGTACTTATAGTATATTCTCTTGAGTCTTCATCTTAGAAATTTTTTTCTGAAATTCCATAATGGTAACTTTAGTTCAGTGGCTGTGGAACCTATCCAGTAATTATAATTTTGGAATTTTTTATTCTACCTCAATGTCTTAAAATAGATTAGTTGGTTGCTCTCAAAGAATAACTCCAACTTTTCCACTAAACGTCCTGTGTTTTGCTATTACCAAAACTAATAGTAGGCTGGACATATTTTGGTCTCTAATTAGATGATAGAACATTTAAAATTTTATGAAAAAAGACCTCTTTGAGAACAATACCATCTGGTGAAGTTAATAATAGAGTGATATTAAAGATAAAACAAATGTATTTATGAAATATTTAAATATTATCTGCATATATTTGAAGGTTGCATTTAAATATTTTATTGTCCTGACGTTATCATGTTTTATAAGGTGCTTTTTTGAAGTACTAGTCATTCTATTTGAATAATGGTTTATGTGGCTGTTAAAATAATGTATAGTTATGCACCACATAGCAATGTTTCAGTCAGCAACAGACCACAGATACGACAGTAGTTCATAGGATTATAATGGAGCTGATTTCCTGTAAGAAACGCAGGGATTTGTGGTTTCGAAGGAAGTTTTTTCTCTGATGGGAGCAGTAACTGTGAGGCTTGGCAATGGATTCTCTCGTACCCAGGGCCCCTCAATTTTCAGTGCACTAATTACATCCCAATCAGTCAGCCACTGATGTGTTTCGGCACAGTGAAGCCTATTTCCTACATATTCATACGGTGCTGTGGCCCTACCAGGTCTAGGTTGATAGCCTTCAGAATTCTTTGTGGAGGACCTGATATCCTGTACACGTACACAGTTCTGCAGGCGCTACGTTAAAAAGTATTAAGTTCCACTGCAATTTAGTAAAATCTTTTTTTGGGTAGTGAGGAACAAGCCTGTTCCTCTACTTTGGAAATATTTTCAGGTTGTAATGATGTAAAGCAAAGTTTTGTTTCTTCCATCAATTCAGGGCTCTCAGAGAGAGCTCTTTGTGCCCGATAAGGTCAATGGAACTAAAAACAAATTTCCAAAGTGAAAATATTGAGTCCTCAGTTCTATACCCTCTCCATGTTAAATACACTTTTATTGAATATATACAAAGTTCCTTAATATGACTACCGCTGCAACATGCAATAGGCAAACCACATTGCCATGACAATCCCCTATTTTCCTTTTTCTCTCCGTCTTGATTTCTAATTCCTACTGAGCCTCAGACCACCTTTCACTTCCTCCTGACAGTCACTGTTACAGTGATTTCCACCTTACCCAGCCAGTTTCTCCGGGATATTTCCAGTCAGTCTAGCCCACATTACTATTGATGGAGCAGCATTGACAGCTTCAGGGTTCTATTTCTGACACTATCAGAGGAAGCAGGGGGAGGGCTGTGGAGCAGTGTTTATAAAGCCTACAGCAGTGTACAGTAATGTCCTAGGCCTTCATTTTCACTCACCACTCACTGACTCACCCAGAGCAACTTCCAGCCTTGTAAGCTCCATTCATGGTAAGTGCCCTATACAGCTATACTGTTTTCTAATATTTTATGCTGTTCTTTACCATTTCTCTGTTTAGATAAATAAATACTTACTGTTTTGTTACAATTGCCTACAGTTTTCAGGACAGTAATATGCTGTACAGGTTTATAGCCTAGGAGCTATAGACTATACACTATAGCCTAGGTGTGTAGTAGGCTGTACCATCTAGGTTTGTGTAAGTGCACGCTGTGATGTTCACACAATGACAAAATTCCCTGATGACACATTTCTCTAAACATATCCCCTTCATTAAGTGAAGCATGGCTATGTATAGTTTAATATTAGAATTATTATCTATATTATACGTAGTCTCTGGTGTCAGGAGACTTTGAGTAATCAAAAATATATGTGGAATTAATTTAACTTTTGCTGAAGAGTGGAAATTACTAAAGCTTTTCGATGTACGAAGCTATTTAAATGAAATAGCTAACAAACGTAGCTTAATAAAGAGCATCACTATGATAGTGTGTTTAGACTATTTATAGTTGTGTTACGGCTATTTAGTTTAATGTAAAACTTTCTCCCTTTAGTGAGAGAGCAGCAGTAGACGCATCTTTTATTGACGAGATAGATGGACTCTTTAAAGAAGCCGATACTATTGAAAACTTTCTAATACAAAAAAGAGAGCTGCTGAGACAGAGGTTTACAGTGATTGCAAACACATTGCACATATAAGATTGTATACTTTAAATAAGCTGAGAATTTAAACCATTATTGTTGTAGTGAAAGAATGACATCTATGCTCTGAGAGCTTTCTAGTTGTTAAAGAAAACGTATACCTTCAACATAAGAAGGGGAAACTCCTTGAGTTTCTTTTCTAGATTTAAAAGGGGCTTTAACTGGATGTTAAAATAAAGTTTGTAGCTTTTCTTTTGAGGGTCAACTATTTGGCAGATTTCATAAAAGTGTATTACTTAAGTTATATATGGATTCCTTTCTTTTTTTCTCCTAAATCTAGCCTTCTTCAACTTCTAAAAGAGCGTTCAATGAGTTAATTTGATAATGTTTAACAATATTGCACTTTTTCTTTTAGAATATTTTGTTTAAAGAGCTGATAGCTTTGGAGATCATTTAAAAATGTTTTTCATGGTATTATAAAAAAGTTAAAACTTAAAGGTGATTTATCTAGTTTCTGAATATGTAATAAATTATAACTGTGCTGTTGCTATTTAATATTACTATTTGATTATTTTCACTATTAGTTATACATGGCTAATAAAAGGTCTTCGTGTAAAATTATTTTCTTGTGATAAAAGTGGTAAAATAAAAAGCAGAATTTACTAACGAGAACCTTGTATGAGTTTGCTTTTTTTATATAACCATATCAATGTTTCAGTTAATGAATTGTACTCAGAAGCCTTACCAGTTTGTGGTATGGGATAAATATTAGCGGTCCAGAAGTAATGAGATTAGCTAAACAACAAGGCAACCTTGGTAAGTCATTTCAATCTTATTATAGTTCAGAAATTGAATTTGGGGTAGTGGATATCTAATACTTATCTTGCTATAAAAAAATCCTCCCTTTGATGAAAGGTACTATTATTGTATTGAAAATTTTCAATGTTATATAATTATGTGTAATAATTATGTTAATCAGATTTTTACGAATCACAGCACCCATTTTTGAACCATATAGGTAATTCAATCTATTATATGTATATCTTGCCGATATAAGCAGTCACAAATTTGGACATATTTACAAACAATACTACAAGGAATTTAGCATTCATTAGGTGGACAGCATGTTTGCCTTACTGCCTTCTAAATGTCAAAATAAAATCTCATTACATCACATTCCTATTTTGAGGCATATATATCACATTACATGAATACTCATACAAGAAAGGATTGAAAACTGTAAAATAAAATATTTACTAATATTGGTTATTAAGTGGAAAAATTATTAAGGTTGTAGAGGTATATACTAATGGCACAGGATAGGTTGGAAGCTTATGAAACAACTGTTAGAAATGGGATTTTAAAATATTAAATGCAATCAGAAGTATATTTGAGTTGATATGCCATATCAACTGGGTTTTGAATTATGCTGTTACCTAGTAGAGTTCTTGAATTTTCTGAATACAAAAATGACTCTACTGGCCCATCATAAGAAATGTTCTTGAGTTATTTTTTCTAAGCATTTATTATTAATGGGACAGCTAAGGCTAACAGATTGTTTCAGGATGGATTTTTAATATACTTACTATATCTTAATGGTGTCACCATTGTTCAGCATCTGATTCTTCCCTGTTCAGGTTTAGAGAATTGATTTGATCATTTCATTTGGTATGATTAAGACTAGGGAAGTGATTGTTTAGTCAAACAGGTAGGTACCTCACAGGGTAAATGTTCCTGAATGCCTAATTAAGGCTTATTTTTATCAAATTTTGATGTCTTTGGTACTATCCACATAAGCTAGAATAATTGTCTCATCATTGGAGATATGCTGTTGCAGGAATACCATTGCCCTTTAATTTATACTTCTAATGTCCCTCTTTCATGTCAGTAAAATCTCAAGTTAAATTATTTTTCACTGATTACAAATCAAAATATATTGAATATCTTTGTACGTCATATTCTGTTAGGTACTGTGGGAAATACAGAATAGTTTAAGATACTCTTCTACCTTTTGACAATTTTAACCACTCCTTTTTTGAAATACACTTACATGTCTTTGCTGGAAAGACGTGATATACAAATGTTAAAAGTACTCTGTGGCACTGCTAAAAGTCTTGCTGGGAGTTATTAGAAGGCCTTTGGCAAGGGGGTCAGAGTGGTAGATTTTGAAGTGGGTTTTTGAAAGGAGGGTTTTGAAAGAGGGAGGATATTTCAGGCATGAAAAAGTTTGTTTAAAGGCTTGGATGAACAAAAACATGTATGTTTATAGTCATTTCACTGGACTGAGAATTCACAAAGGGGAATATGTATCATCTAAACTTCTAGAGAGCAGGGACTGAGGCTTGTTTCTTGATATTCTCAATTTGTAGCACAGTATTTGATACATTGGTGCTCAAAAATGTTTGTTAAATTAATAAAATTGTATATGGTTATAAGTTTCTTAAGGGTATACCTTCACAGGGGCTTATTCACACTACGTTGTCAGAAAATGTTTTGTAAATTAAATGAATAGAAAAGAAAAGAAAGCATGAAATGCCAGAAGGGCAGAGAGACAAAGGATAAAAGGTAGGCTGTGGCCAGATTATAGAGTTCTTTGTTGACAGATTAAATTTGGACTTTATTCTGTAAGGAAGGAAGGGAGCTGAATCTTTCAGAGAGGAGTGGCAGAGTAAAATTGATCCCATGGATCACCTGAATTGTGGTGTAAGGGCAGATTTGAAAGAGAAGGTTTAGGGAGGAAGACCCTAAATTGGTGGTCCAATTTCAGTATTTTAAACAGCTACTTATTATAAATAGGTTATTGGAATACTTGTCATGGAAATGAGACTAAGAGAGATTGCTGGTGCTTTGTAGCCCCACCTTTCCATTCCCTCCTATTCTGTCAGTGAGCCATGGACAGCCCAGTAAATGTTTCACTTTATTCACTCTGCTAATGAGTGTGAGAATTTGGAAATCATGGGATCTGCTGTTACCTAATGCGATACAAAAATGTTTTTTCAACTCTTTCTCCGTTTTGTCAGCAGTCTTTTTACCATTGCAAGGGAATTCCTTTCTGTGATGGTACACTGGATCTCAGGTAGGGGATTTGCCCCTCCCTCCTCCTATTCCTGTCATCCTGTACTTAGAATTCTGTGCCTCTTTCCTGAAGAATACTGGGGGCTTCTGAAGTTTTCCGCTCTTTGGGGAGCAGATATAGGCAGAAACACCGTAGAACTGGAAGTTAAAGAAGACAGAATCAGGATTTGTTTACTTGTCATCAGGAAAACAACCTTCCAATTTGTATATTTTATATGACATAGTGGCAGGACTCAGGGTTTCTCTTGGATCTGCAATAGGAAAAACATTCACTCTTTAGAACTTTCTCAATTGAAAATCAGTTACACATTCTAATGTATTAGGTTGGTGCAAAAGTAATTGTGGTTTAAAAGGTTAAAAATAATTGCAAAAACCGCAATTACTTTTGCACCAACCTAATAAATGTTTGGTTCTTCTATTTGCATTCTAGGCATGGCCTTAAAACCTCTGTTTATTGTTTTGTAGCTTTTCACTGTAGCTGTTATTGTTACATGATTTTATTTCTTGAAATTGGCTGATAATGATGCTATCAGAAATCATACTGATGTGCACAATAAACTTTAAAATTATTTAATTCAATAATTCAGTGTGAGGCAATGTGTTAGGCACTGGGGTGGAGGCAAAAACAAGACCCTGTATTCAAGGAGTACTGGTAGTAGAAATTATGAAGTATATTCGTCTTTATTGCACAAGACAGATGACAGTAAGTGCCATTAGAGAGCCGAAACAGATGCTGTGTGAGTTCAGATTAAGGAGGATCAGTCCTTGCTATAGGAAATAGGAATGTTGACTTATAAAGCAGGTGACATGGACGCTGGATGTTGAAGGGTGAGAAGATAAGTGAATTTCACCTGAAGATGGGAAATAGCCTACATAAAGAGAAGGGTACAATTATGAGAAGAGGAGAGAATGGGGAGTGGTCCAGATTGGCTCCAGTGGAAGGCATTAGTGAGAGGTAGAATTGGACAGGTAGGTTGGTGTGAGAGTATACAGTGCCTTCCGCAGTGCCTAAACAAGCAGTTTAGACTTTATTTGGTAGAAAATGGAGTCATTTGTGAAGGTTTTATGGAGGAATATGTAATACAATCAGATCTGTACTGAGATTAATTTAATAGCAGTGCTTCCCAACATTTTCACATCATAACACCCATAAAAAATGATAATAGTTTTACCTTACACTGCAGTAAATTGGATGTGATCTGGAGCCTCAGTGAACTGCTAAGAGCTGGAGGCAATTGTCTGGGGCCTCTGGCCATCCCAAGGGCTAATGGGATCAAGAGGCCAACCAATTAGGAAACTCAGGTTTAGAAGATAGCTTCCCTATCTAGTTTCTCTATCTAAATAAGAGGCTGTGATAATGTCCATCTAACAGCTTGTGAGGGCCTTAATTAGGAAAGTAGAAAGAAAGTGACTGGTAGGCAAGAGAAGTTGAAACATCAGTGTTGATGAGGAAAAGTTCAAACCAGAAGAAAAATCAGAGGGATGGGGGGTTGCCCAGGAGAGGTGGACTGGCAAATCTTTGCAAAGGATTTGCCCCAGGCACCCTTGCAAACTTCTGAGCCCTAGTAATTTATACTGGCTACCCTATCTCATCCCCTTAGCATCTTCTTTCCAGGCCTCTGTTAGTATAGTCAGCAGAATTTAACCCTAAGTGAATGTGGTTGGGACAGTGAAGATGACGGATTCAAGACCCACAGAGATTTTGAAGCTAGGTGATTGAGCAGATAGGAAAGTTGATTTGGAAGGCAGAAAATGAATTCTCTTTTGACATGTTGAGTCACCTACAAAAAGTAATTGGTGAAATTAAGAGTCTAGATGAGATTACCAAAGAAGAATGCTGAGAGTAAAGAGTAAAGGTCCAAGGTCAGACCTGAGGAACACATTCATGAGGTGATAAGGGGAAGAGGAGCCAGTAAAGGGAATTAACATTTGGAAATTATCTACAATCATTATATTAAGTTATGATGATAGACTTGAACTGGAGGTGTTATCTTCCTTTTATCTTCATTATCCCCATTTTATCATTGAAAACCTGGAGGCTCAGAGTGTTTAGTAACGTGCCCAAAGTATCAGCTAATAGGTAGTGAATCTGGCATAAAGCAAGCAAAGAGGGAGCAGAAAAGTTAGAAAAGTGCAATGTCTTGGAAGTCAAGAATAGAAAGGGGTTTAAGGAGGTGTTGACCACAATATCAAGTACTACGGAAAGTTTAAAGAGTATGTAATAAACTGCCAACAGCATGCTATGGAGTAGAGAACATACAGACATTTATTTGTCTTCTAAAATGTAAAATGTTTTAAATTCATGACTCTCTATTCAAATATTCTGTCAGGGTATTCAATTTAATTTTACTCAAGTAAGAGAAGTAAAATACCAGAACTCAGGGAATTTATTTTAATCTAAGTGGAGAGTAAGACAGTTATGCATAATATTAATAAAAGTAGTTTTATTAATATTCTCTAAGTTTTCCTCTAAGTTTTCTCTAAACTCTAATTCTCTAAATTATCCTCTACGTTTTCAAAGCGCATCTTTATATTTCTAATATTGTGATTCTCAACATTTCGGATGCCTAAGAACACCTGCTTGCCCTACCCCAGAGATTCTGAATTAGTAGGTCGGGAATGGAGTCCGTAAACGTACATCTTAGCAATAGCACCAGGTATTTCTTTCTTTCTTTGTTTTTCAAAGCATATTTAATTTAATATCAAGAGTGCGATACAAAAGGCCCAAATACAATGAAGGAACACATTTCTCTATTAACACCATTGACACTTCTCTTTCAAAATGTGCTTGTTGAATGCAATGGGGATTTAATAAATTTCACTACTAAAGAAAAAGAACACAGTGAGTCCCATCACAGCCAATATTCTTATATACAATCTAGTTGTGAAATGAATGTTTATAATGCTTCAAACAGTTTCAGCCTGAAGTTTGATACCACACCTTCACGTGTGTACAGTCGTCGGTGAGATTATCTACAGTATTAGCAAACATTCAGAGAACAAACCATTGATTAAAACCACATTGATTTAAGGCTCGATCAAGTAATACAGAGTCCCAAACTAAATGGTTAAATATATGAACTACTTGAACTGACATCTATTAGTTGATTCTCTCATCGCTATTAAGTTGTTTCTTAGGAAATAAACCCTTTAAAGGCAAAATTCACCTCATTTGAGTTTGACCCATAAGTTCAACAACAATCACAAGTCCACAGTCTTACTGGCAAAACTGTATACAGTGTCTCTAAGTCACTGCGCTCAAGGTTAAGAGCGATGCATTCCATTTTTACATTTTACTGGAATTTTATATGTTCAATTCATGACTTTAAATCTCTAGGTTTTCATTCTTTCAAACTGTCTGAAGACACAGTGTGCCCCAGACTTAAGACTTCTGTTTCTCCCTCTACTTTCTTCAAACAGAAACATTTCTCAAGTGTCTATATGTTCTAGAAGGGGAATTTTTCGGAGGTGGCCACTTCTTCAGGCCTGTGAGCCAAGGGGAGGGGGAAGAGAAAAAAGCTGAAACACAAGGATGATCTGGAAAGTTTTACATTAACCATTACAAGCTGGATAGTATAAGAATGTGGCTTTTTTTGGCTCAAAAAGTCTGAGTCTTGGTGTGGAAACGAGTACTTGGCGTCCCACCACAGCTTTCTCGTAGTGGGAATGTCAGGGAAGTCTTGACTGGGGAGTATGATTTGTTTACCTATCAGGCATAAACTTCCAGGCACTCAGTTCATTTTGGGCTTGTTCCAGTTTGTCTTTAGTCTGTTCCAGTTCACCTTTCATTTTTAGGAAAAACAAGCTGATGGCTGGGTCCACCATTATTGATCTCAGTTGGGCCCCACTAGGCTGCTGGACTTGCTTCCGGCACTGCATTTGAGTAGTACACTCTTGCATCTCTTGCTCCGTGGTGGCAAGTCCCATTACAAGGATGTTTTGTCTGTGTGCAGACTCTTGCTGTTGTTGCTTTAGGTTTTCTTCTCACTCCCTTAAGCCGGTTACGTCATTAGAGTTAAGATCTGTGTACTTGTCCTCCAAAGCTCGCACATATGCTTCATACTGTTCTCGTCTCGGGTCATAACTTTGAAGTCTGTTTCACTCACTTGAACATTTTTGGGAAGAGGTTCCTTGTTGGTCATCGTGAATCTGACCAGTGGCCTCCCGATGGGGATGCAACCGCCACCCACAGCCGGACCCCACCGCGGGGAGGAAAGGCAAAACACAGCGCCCGACCAGGGGCCTCAAAGCACTGAGGAAGGGGCTGCACCGCATAGCACCAGGTATTTGTGTTTCAAGTAGTCCTCAGACCATATTTTGAGAAATAACGCTCAAACAGAACACTGATTACAGTGTAAGTGATCGGCTTGTATGTCTGTTTACTAGGCACTGAGTTCCTTTACATCAGGGTTCTAATACTTTTTATCCTTTGCCACTGCCTAACACTTTCTTGAATGAATAAATAACTCAAAGAAACAAGCTATTACATGTTGTTGGATTGATCATTAAAAACCACATGAATAATAGCTAACGTTTTTTAAATATTTACAATTTCTAAAACCTTCACATAGCCTAACTCATTTATTATTTATAGCCTTAGAAGTAATAAGAATTATTATATCATCCCCATCTTAGAAAGGAGAGAAGAGCATAAAGAGGTTGTCTTATTCAAGGCTATTTATTTGGAGAATGGTAGGCCAAGATTTGAAAGCAAGGATTCCAGAGACTGGCAGAGCCTGGGTCCACACTTCGAAGTATTACACTGTGTTGCTTTTATTCATTTATTTATTTATTTATTTATTTATTTATTTATTTATTTATTTAATTATTTACTTACTTACTTACTTTTTTATTTATTTCTATTATTAGTTTCAGGTGTACAAAACCATGTAATAGTTAGACATTTATACCCCTCACAAAGTGATAACCCACCTCTCCCAATCTACTACCCCTCTGACATTGCATACAGCCGTTACATTTCTACTGTCTCTATTCCTTCTGCTGAATTCCACTTCTTGTGACTATATGTGTATACACATATGTACATATACATACACACACACACAAATTATAGTTAACATTCATTATTATTCAGCTTCAGGTGTACAGTGAGTGCAGTGACCAGGCATCTACACCATCCCTGAATTGGTCTCCCTAATAACACAATAACCTAATAACACAATAATGTCCATCAGATACCCTACAAAATCTTTACAACATTGTTGATTATATTTCCAAATTATCTTTCGTATCCCCATGGCAATCTTGTGGTTACCAATTGTGCTTTCTAATCCTCTCACTTTCTCGCTCATCTCCACCTCACTCCCATCTAGCAACCCTCAGTTTTTCCTCTATATCTCTGAGACTGTTTCTAATTAGTTTGTTCATTTATTCTATTCTTTAGATTCCACATGTAAATGAGGTCATATGGTATTTGTCTTTCTCCATCTGACTTATTTCACTTAGCATAATGTTCTCTAGGTCCGTCCACATCGTTGCAAATGGTAAGATTTCATTCTTGTTTATGGCCAAGTAATACTCCAATGTATAAATGTACCACAGTTTCTTGATCCAGTCGTCTACCGATGGGCATTTCAGTTGTTTCCATGTCTTGGCTGTTGTGAATAGTGCTGCAATAAACATAAGGGTGCATAATTTTTTTTTTGAATTAGTGTTTTGGATTTTTCCGGATAGATACCTAGGAGTGGAATTGCTAGGTCATAAGGTAATTCCATTTCCAGTTTTTTATCTCCATACTGATTTCCATAGTGGCTGCACCAATCTGCAATCCCACCAGCAGTGCATGAGGGATCTCTTTTCTCCACATCCTTGCCAGCACTTGTGGTTTGTTGATTTATTGATGATAGCAATTTTGACTGGGGTGAGGTAGTATCTCATGCGTTTTTTTGTTTTCACATTTCTTTAATGATTAGAGATTGAGCATTTTTTCATATGTCTATTTACCATCTGTATGTCCTCTTTAGAAAAATGTCCCCTCATGTCCTCTGCCCATTTTTCAATTGGGTTGTTTATTTTTTTGGTGTTAACTTGAATGAGTTTTTATATTCAACGCAATTCCTATCAAACTACCAACGACGTTTTTCACAGAAATAGAACATATAATCCTAAAATTTATATGGGACCATAAAAGACCCCGGATAGCCTCAGCAATCTTGAGAAATAAGAACAAAGTGGGAGGTATAACGATACCTGATTTCAAACTATACTACAAGGCTACAGTAATCAAAACAACATGGTACTGGCATAAAAATAGATACATAGATCAATGGAACAGAATAGAGAGTCCAGACGTAAATCCATGCCTATATGCCCATCTAATCTACGACAATGGAAGCAAGAATGTACGATGGGGTAAAGATAGTCTGTTCAATAAGTGGTGTTGGGAAACCTGGACGGACACATGCAAGAAAATGAAGCTGGACCACCTCCTTACACCATATACAAAAACAAATTCAAAATGGCTTAAAGACTTAAATGTAAGATCTGAAACCATAAAATATCTAGAAGAAAATATAGGAAGAAACTTCATGGACATTACCCGGAGTAAGATTTTCACTGATATATCCCCTCGCGCGAGCGAAGTAAGAGAAAAAATAAACATGTGGGATTACATCAAACTAAAAAGTTTTTTCACAGCAAAGGAAACCATCAATAAAACAAAAAGGGATCCTACTGTATGGGAAAAGATATTTGCCAATGATATATCTGATAAGGGATTAATATCACAAATCTATAAAAAACTTACTCAACTCAACTCCAAAAAAACAAACAACCCAATTAAAAAATGGGCAGAGGACTTGGGGAGACATTTCTCTAAGAAGGACATACAGAAGGCAAGAAGACATATGAAGAAATGCTCAACCTCACTAACCATCAGAGAAATGCAAATAAAAACCACAATGAGATACCACCTCACTCCAGTCAAAATGGCTATTATCAATAAATCAACAAACAACAAATGCTGGCGCGGATGTGGAGAAAAGGGAACGCTAGTGCACTGTTGGTGGGACTGCAGATTAGTGCAGCCACTATGGAAAACAGTATGGAGGTATCTCAGGAATCTGAAAATGGAACTACCCTATGATCCAGTAATTCCACTCCTAGGCATCTACCCGGAGAAATCCAAAACTCCAATTCAAAAATCTGTATGCACTCCTATGTTTATTGCAGCACTTTACACAATAGCCAAGATATGGAAACAACCAAAATGCCCATCGGTAGATGACTGGATTAAGAAGCTGTGGTACATTTATACAATGGAGTATTACGCAGCCATAAAGAAGAAAGAAATCTTATCATTTGCAGCAACATGGATGGATCTAGAGAACATTATGTTAAGTGAAATAAGTCAGAAAGAGAAAGACAAGTACCATATGATCTCACTTATATATGGAATCTAAAGAAAAGACTATGTGAATGAACTAATCAGAGTCAGTTTTGGGGACGCAGAGAAAAAACCGAGAGTGGTTAGATGGGTGTGTGGGAGGGGGTTGGGGATAAGGGGAAAGGTGAAGGGATTTGGAAGCAGCTGGTAACCACAAGATGGCCTCAGGGTTTTTCTTTTGAAAATTAATTTGGGGAAGGTATTCTATAATGTTGTAAAGATTTTGTTGGGTATCCGATGGACATGCGTCCTATTTGGGAGACCACCTCAGGGATACTGTGGATACCTGATCATGGCATTGTACATCAGAAGCTAAACATTAATGAATGCCAACTATAATTTTATATATATAATGTGATGGTTCAGTGTGAGGTCGGAGGGATAGTGGATGGGGGGAGGGGGGTTCACAGTATGAGGGATATAAATGATGAACGTCTAAGTATTACCTTGTTTTGTACACCTGAAACTAATAAATAAATTAATTAATAAAAAAAAAAATAAATTTTGGATATTAACCACGTATGAGATATGTCATTGACAGATATCTTCTCCCATTCAGTAGGATGCGGTTTTGTTTTATTGATGGTTTCCTTTGCTGTGAAAAAACTTTTATTTTGACGCAATCCAATATGTGTATTTTTCCTCTTACTTCCCTTGCCTGAGGGGATATATCAGTAAAAATATTACTAAGGGAAATTTCTGCAAACTTTTTTCCTATATTTTCTTCTAGGAGTTTTATGGTTTCAGATCCCACATTTAAGTCTTTAATCCATTTTGAATTTATTCTTGTACATAATGTAAGGAGATGGTCCAGCTTCATTTTTTTGCATGTGTCTGTCCAGGTTTCCCAGCACCATTTATTGAATAGACTGTTTTACCACTATATATATTCTTGCTTCCCCTGTCACAGATTAAATGACAATATAGGCATGGATTTATTTCTGGGCTCTCTATTCTGTTCCAATGACCTGTATGTCTGTTTTTTATGCCAGTGTCGTGCTATTTTGATTACTGTAGCCTTGTAGTATAATTTGATTTCAGGTATCGTGATACTTCCCACTTTGTTCTTATTTCTCAAGATTGCCGAGGCTATCCGGGGTCTTTTATGGTTCCATATAAATTTTAGGATTATATATTCTATTTCTGTGAAAAATGTCCTTGGTAGTTTGATAGGAATTGCATTAAATCTGTATATTGCCTTAGGCCATATGGACATTTTAAATATATTAATTCTTCCTATCCTTGAGCATGGTATGTGTTTCCATCTATTTGTATCTTCTTTAATTTCTCTCCTTAGTGTCTTATAATTTTCTGAGTACAGGTCTTTTACTTCTTTGGTTAAATTTATTCCTAGTATTTTATAGTCTTTGAAGCAATTGTAAATGGGACTGTTTTCTTAATTTCTCCTTCTAATAGTTTATTATTGGTATATACAAATGCAACTGATTTCTGAACATTTATTTTGTATCCTGCTACTTTACTATTCATTTATCAGTTCTAATAGCTTTTCGGTGGAGTCTTTTGGGTTCCCTACATATAGTACCATGTCATCTACATATGGCAATTTTACTTACCCCTTACCAATTTGGATACCTTTTATTTCTTTTTCTTGTCTGTTTGCTGTGGCTAGAACTTCCAGAACTATGTTGAATAGAAGTGGTGAAAGTGGGCAACCTTGCTTTGTTCCTGATCTTAAGGGGAATGGTTTTAGCTTTTCCCCATGGAGTATGATGGTAGCTGTGGTTTATCACATATGGCCTTTATTATGTTGAGATATGGTCCCTCTATTCCCACTTTCTTAAGAGTTTTTTTAATCATAAATGGCTGCTGGATTTTGTCAAATGCTTTTTCTGCATCTTGATATGATGATATGACTTTTATTTTTCATTTTGTTAATGTGGTGTACCACATTAATTAATTTGTGGCTGTTGAACGAACCTTGCATACGAGAAATGAATCCCACTTGATCATGGTGTATGACTTTTTAATGTATTGCTGAATTCTGTTTGCTAATATTTTGTTGAGGATTTTTGCATCTATGTTCATTAGGGATATTGGCCTGTGGTTTTCTTTTTTTGTAATGTCTTCGTCTGATTTTGGGATCAGGGTGATAGTGGCCTCCTAAAAAGTGTTTCGGAGCCTTCCCTCTTGGATTTTTTGGAATAGTTTGAGGAGAATAGGTGATAATTCTTTTTTGAATGTTTTGTAAAATTCACCTGTAAAGCCATCTGGTCCAGGGCTTTTTTTTTTTTGTTGGGAGCTTGTTGATTACTGATTCAATTTTCCTGGTAGTAATCAGTCTATTCAGGTTTTCCATTTCTTTTTTGAGTTAGCCTTGGAAGGTTGTACGCTTCTAGAAAATTATCCCTTTCTTCCAGATTGTTTAATTTGTTGGCATGTAGTTCATATTAATTTCTTAAAATTTTTTGTATTTCTGTGGTGTCTCTTGTCACTTTTCCTCTTTCATTTCTGATTTTATTAATTTGGGTCCTCTCTCTCTTGTTTTTGATGAGTCTGGCTAAAGGTTTGTCGATTTTATCTTCTCTAAAAACCAAGTCTTGGATTCGTTGATCTTTTATATCATTTTCCTGATTTCTATTTCATTTATTTCCACTCTGATCTTTATTATCTCCTTCCTTGTACTCCCTTTGGACTTATTTTACTGTTCTTTTTCCAGATCCCTTAAGTATGAGGATAAACTGTTGATTTCTGATTTTTCTTGTTTCTTTAGGTAGACCTGCATTGTTATGAATTTCCCTGTTAGGATTGCTTTCGCTGTGTCTCATAGACTTTGGGTCGTTATATTTTTGTTTCTCTTGAGATATCTTTTGATTTCTTCCTTGATCTCATGGTTGACCCATTCATTATTTAGTAACATGTTATTTAGCCTCCACGTATTTGTGTTACTTCCAGTTTTTCTTGTAATTGATTTCTAATTTCATAGCACTGTAGTCCAAAAAGACACTTGATATGATTTCAATTTTCTTAAATTTATTGAGACTTGTTTTGTGGCCTAACATGTGGTCTATCTTGGAAAATATTCCATGTGCACTCAAGAAGAATGTATATTCTGCAGCTTTGGGGTGAAATGCTCTAAAAATATTGATTAAATCGAACTGGTCTAATGTGTCATTTAACGCCGCTGTTTCCATGTTTATTTTCTACCTGGAGGACCTGTCCATTGTTGTTAATGGTGTGTTGAAGTCCCCAACTATGATAGTGTTACTGTTGATCTCTGTCTTTAGGTCAGTCAATATCTGTTTTATATATTTAGGTGCTCCTATATTGGGTGCATAGATGCTTACTAGGGTTATATCCTCTTGTTGGATTGACCCCTTTATTATTATGTAGTGCCCATCTCTTTCTTTTAAGATATTCTTCTTTATTTTAGAATATATTTTAGAAGAATATAGAATATTCTTCTATATTGTATATTTTAAAGTCTATTTGTCAGATATAAGTATTGCTACTGCAGCTGTTTTCTCATTTCCATTTGCATGAAATATCTTACTACAACCCTTCACTTTCAGCCTGTATGTGTCCTTTGATCTGAGGTGAGTCTCTTGTTTACAGCATATACAAGGGTCTTGTTTTCTTACCTATTCAGCCACTCTATGTCTTTTGATGGAGCATTTAATCCATTTACATTTAAAGTGATTATTGATTGATACATAGTTATGCCATTTTGTTATTCGTATTTCTGGTCTTCTTAGTTAGATTGTTTCCATCCTCAATTTACAGAAACCCTTTTAACATTTCTTGCATTGCTGACTTGGTGGTAATGAATTCTTTTAGCTTATTCTTTTCTGGGAAGCTCTTCATCTCTCCTTCAATTTTAAATGATAGCCTTGCTGGATAAAGCAATCTAGGTTGTAGGTCTTTGTTTTTCATCACTTTGAATACATCCTGCCACTCCCTTCTGGCCTGCAATGTTTCTGTAGAGAAGTCATTTGATAGTCTTACAGAAGGTCCCTCATATGTAACTCATTGTCTTTCTCTTGCTGCTTTTAGGATTCTCTCTGTCTTTAACCTTTGCCATTTTAACTGTAATGTATCTTGGTGTGGACCTGTTTGGGTTCATCTTGGTTGGAACTCTCTGCACTTCCTGGGCTTGGACGTCGATTTCCTTCACCAGGTTAGGGAAGTTTTGGGACTTTATTACTGCAACTATGTTCTCAATCCCATGCTCCCTCTCTTCACATGCTGGTATTCCTATGGTGTGCATGTTGTTGTGCTTGATGTTATCCCACAGATGTCTTAAACCATTTTCATTGTTTTTTATTCTTTTTTCTTTTTGTTGTTCTGCTTGAGTGATTTCTGCTAAGTGTCTTCTAAATCGCTGATTCGATCCTCTGTCTCATCTAACCTGCTGGTAATTCCTTCAAGTGTGTTCTTTATTTCAGTTACTGTATTCTTTAGTTCTAACTGCTTGTTCTTTATGATTTCTCTATCCTTCACTATGTCATCGCTAAGCTCCTTAAAGATTCTTATCAGCCAATTCTGGAGGTTTCTTCTGTTCTTTTATTTGGGACATGTTTCTTTGTTTCCCCATTCTGGCTGACTCTGTGTTTGCTTCTATGTATTAGGTAGATCCCCTAGGGTTCTCAGTCTTTCCTGGGTGGTCTTATGTAGTATGTGTCTTTTATATTTCTCTTGCACCACTTCCTTATTCTCCTGTGTGTGTGCTCCAGAGGGGACCCTTGTGTTGTGTGTATTGTCCTCTTAAAGTTGAGCTTTAATTGCTTTTGGCCTGTCAGTAGGTGGGATTGACTCCTGGCTGACTAATTGTGAGACTTGGCTCTGCCCACAATAGATGAGCTGTTGCGTGACACTTGACTGTTTAGATGAGGCTTGGCCTCTATGGGCTCTTATGCCTGTAGAGAATTCCCTCTGGGTGTGTCACTTCTTGTAGGTCAAACCTGGTAAACACACTGGTTTGGTCTGGAGTTGGCCTCTGGGTGTGTTGAATCTTGTGCCTCTTGGGCTGGGCCCTGGTGTAGGGCAATTTCAGATCAAAACAAATCAACAAGCACAACAACAAAGAAAAAACCAAATACACTCACATGTAAAAACAACCAACAACCAAAGGTCAATACAGGCAAAAATACTAAAACTACAAAAAACAAACAAACAAAACTAAAGAAACAAAACAAAAAATAGCAAAACCAAAAAAAAAATCAATATAGAAAAATGGAAAGAGGGAGCAAAAGTAGGGCAAGGAAAAGAAAAAAGAAGAGAGAAAGAAAGGGGAAAAAATATGTATATATACATATACTGTCATGCAGTGTCTCAGCTCCCTCTCCCCATATAAGAATGCAGGATATGGTAAGGCCAAAAAGGAACTCCCACGGAGCCATAGATAGGGGAGTCATACCACTATACTCTTGCTGGCGGCTGGGTTGGAGACACAGGAAGCGGGAGCCACACTGTTCGCAGCCCTGTCTGTGCCACTTGCAGGCTCAGCCACCATCTTCTTGCTAGCCCCCATTTTTCTGCTAGTGTAGCCACCGCAGTTGTATTAGTGGCCAATGGCTCACTGGTTACAGCTGATGGCCAAGTAGCCACAGCTGATGGCCATCCAATCACAGTTGATGGCAATTTACTACCTGAGGCAGCACCTTTCCACGTGAGGCCGAGAGCCTGGAAACTGCACTCCTGGCTCTGTCCCCACATACATACATACATACATACATAAATACATACATATGCTAAAAATGATAGTAACACTTAAAAAAAAAAGCAGCGCCAATTTTGGCTTAAGCTCACCAAGCTATGTCCAGGTTGTCCTCTGCTGTACAGACTCCTCTGCGTCTTGTGGAGGCAGAGCCGGCCACCTGGTGTCCAGAGTGTCCCTGGCACTGCAGTTCTAGATAAGTGGGGCTATGGGGTGTGGTTTGTAGGTTTTACAAAGTGAGTGCAGTTTCTGCTCTCACCTGCACAAATACGCACTGATAGCACCATAACCAGCCACTGGGAGGTGGCTTATTCCCTGTGCTCAGGTCTCCTGAGTCTTAGGGCACATTCTTCCTATCAGGGTGTATGGAGGGTGTGAGATATCTGAGCTGCTGAAAGCCCAGAGCTGCCTCTGCCACCTGTTGCTAACCCCTGTGTGTCTCCACAGCTGTAATTGCCCTGCTTTGAACAGGCCAGAGGGTGGGGGTGGGAAGGGAGGAGTCTTCTGTCACCCCGCCCAGCTTTTCCCCTAGGTCAGAGCTGCAAACTGGGTCTTCCCAGATCCTGGGCGCTAAGGCTCCTCTGTAATCTGACACTACCTCTCAGGTCAGGGACCAGTTTGAGACTCTGGAAAGGTGGGGGGAAGGATTGCTGTGGGAGAGTGGGGGGAGGGGCACAGGTATGGCATTTGTTTTTGTCTTTTCTCGACCTAGGGCCCAGCTGGAGATCTCAGCTGAGGATACTGCCTCAAATGCTGGATACGCTGGCTGCTCTCTTGGCAGGAAAGATCGGCTGTGGGACACAGGGAAAGAGCCTAGAGCCAGGCTCTTGTGATCTCTGGTGTGTGTCCTGGGGCCCCTGCATCCCCACAGCCCCAGATGTAGGCCATGTCTCCACACTGCTCCCTTCCCTTGTCCCCTGCTCATCTGGTTTGCCCACCTTCAGGTTTTCAGCTGTTCTGTGTGACGAGCAGAGTCCTTTGATGGGTTATAGATGTTCAACGTGTGGTAAGTTGCGGAGAACTCAAGAAACTCATCTCGCTGCCACCATTCCTATGACTTGCTAGGCCCCAATTCTTGTGGCCATGGTATACCAGAAACCTCTTTGAGGCCAGTGTTGCTTTTTAAAGGAAGTAGTATTTAAGATAGGCTTTGAAAAATAGATAAAATTTCCTTGGGGATAAATTAGTGGGAAGGACATTCAGGGTAAAAATGTTTTATTATGGAAATCAGGAAATAATTGGATTTGACTGAATTGTTACATATAGGAAAGTAGAAAGTCCCGTGGGCTTTAAACTAAATTTTTGAAAGATTTGAAAGAAATGGGATAATAGCTATAATACTTTAAAATATTTTGCTAAAAGCACGCAAATCTCACTTCTTCAGAGGAATAGTGTCCCTATGTGTTAGTTCTTCTAGCTTAGAGCTCTGCATCACTGTTAAAAGTTAGTTATATATTTGACCACCCCGCTGTGTTAGGCATTACTGCTTGTGAACATTAAATAAGTATGAAATAATAGGGACAGTTTTCAGCTTCTTGTTATATAATAATGTTTCTTTCTTGTGACTTATAAACTTCAGGTGATTTTAGACTAGATATCACTTTATAATTTGGTACCCTTCTCCTAGAAAATACCATGTACATTCATGTATATGCCATTAAAATAGAAGAAATTAAATTGTAGATCATACTAAATGCCCCATAAATTGCTATAGAATCTTTGGGATCACGTTCTGGTATATATAAAGTACTGAGGTCAATGTAATTATGATTATATTGAATGGTGGTCATTTTTTTATGATAACAATGTGGTTGCTATTAGCACATCCAGGGTTAGCATGTAGATTCCATGTTGTGAAAAGACAAGTATTGCTCAACTATGAGAAATGATAATAATAATTAAAGTCCTGAGTTAATGCTTAAGTTGATTTGTACTGCAAGAATACAAAAAGGATTGTTGTTCAAAAATGGAGAATCAAAGAGTCATGGTCTTGGGAATGAGGAAGAAGAGAAAGGAATTTAGAGACTATATTGGTGTTAGGTTTACGTTTCCCAGAGCAGTAGACAAGATTATTGGAGAAATAGGAGTGTTTCTAGAAGACTGGTGAGAACATTTTGTGCTTTTGATTTCCTCTTCACAGTTTTGAAGACATACATGGAAAATACTCTTCAGACAAAAGAGATGTTCAGTAAGAGGGAGAGTCTTCCGTGTATTGCGCCACTAGTAACCACGGTGGAGGAGACTCCACAGATTATCTCTGCTAAAGTCCGAGGACATTTTCCTAAGTGGCTCAATGGCTATCTACTTCGAATTGGACCTGGGAAATTCGAGTTTGGAAAGGATAAGTAAGCCTTGATTTTTGGAGAACACTTGGGATTTCTTAGCATGGTCTGATTCTGTGAAATATGCATCAATATCTGCTTCCTCTCTGAGGCTAACATTACCATGCAATCTCCTTGGTGAGGAAACTATAGTCTGTAGGGGAAAAAATTCATTTTAAAAAGTTCTGACATTTCTGCTCTGCAGAATATTATGAATTTGAAGTCCTCTGAAGGTTTAAGCCAAAAGAGAAGTGTCAGGAACGGTGGTGTCTATTTCATCACAAGTTCCTGAAGGAAGGGGCAATGTCTTCACCTCATGCCACTCCCTCACCCAGTACTTCCCAGACACAATGGCTCTTTCAGTTCCTCAAAGTGGGCACGTTTATTTTTGCTCAGACTCTTGGCTTTGGCTCTCTTTATCTATCTTCTCAATGATTCTTATGATTCATTTTTATCAGTCAGCTCAAATCTCATGTCGTTTGAGCCTTCCCTGGTTTTCCAATATAAAAATGCTATTATTTATTGTATTGCCCATAATAAAATAGATATTTTAATTATTTGCACCACTATCAATGTCTACTTTTTTGTTTGTTTGTTTATTAGCTGTGTTCCCTCACTAGAAAGTAAGTTCCGTGAGGGCAGAGACTTT
The DNA here is from genome assembly GCF_964194185.1 of Rhinolophus hipposideros. NCBI lineage: Eukaryota > Metazoa > Chordata > Mammalia > Chiroptera > Rhinolophidae > Rhinolophus > Rhinolophus hipposideros. Next base: position 2,000 of record NW_027669129.1, on the reverse strand, counting down.
TACTTGTTCACCCCATGTCCCCAATATCTAAGACAATGCCCTGCACTTAAATAGCACATAATAAATATATGTGAATAAATGGGAAAAAACCTCAGTAACTTCTTTTATTTGGGACATGTTTCTTTGTTTCCCCATTCTGGCTGACTCTCTGTGTTTGCTTCGATGTATTAGGTAGATCCCCTAGAGTTCTTAGTTCTTGCTGGGTGGTCTTATGTAGTACGTGTCCTTTATATTTGACTTGCACCACTTCCTTCTTCTCCTCTGCGTGTGCTCCAAAGGTGACTCTTGAGTTGTGTATATTGCCCTGTTAAAGTTGAGCTTTAATTGCTTTTGGCTTGTCAGTAGGTGGGCTTGACTCCTAGGCTGACTAGTTGTGAGACGTGGTTCTGCCCACCGCAGGGTGTTCTGCTGCGTGAGAGTTGACCACTTAAATGAGATTTGGCCTCTATGGGCTCTTGTGCCTGTAGAGAATTCCCTCTGGGTGTGTCACTTGTAGGTCAGACCCGGTAATACTCTGGTTCGGTCTGGAGTTGGCCTCTGAGTGTGTTGAATCTTGTACCTCTTGGGCTGGGCTCTGGTGTAGGACAATTTCAGAACAAAGCAAATCACCAAGCACATCAACAACAACAAAGAAAAAACCAAATTACACTCACATGTAAAAGCAACCGATAACCCACTCAACACAGGCGAAAATATCAAGAATGTGAAAACAAAACAAAACAAAAAAAGCTGCACCAGTCTTGGCTTAAGCCCACCAAGTAATCTCCAGGTTGTCCTCTGCTGTACCAAAGAGTCCTCTGTATATTGTGCAGGGAGAGCTGGTCACCTGGTGCCCAGAGTGACGTTGGGACTGCTGATTTAAATGAGTGGGGCTAAGGGGTCTTGATGGTAGTTTCTACAAAGCCAGTGTACTTTCTGTGCTTGCCTGCACGTATGTGCCCTGAGTAGCACCACCAGCCCTGTGCCCAGTTCGCCTGAGTCGTGGGGCACTTCCTATGTGTGTGTGTGTGGGGGGGAGATTTCTGAGCTGCTGAAAGCCCAGAGCTGCGTTTGCCACCTACTGCTGATCCCTGGGAGTGTCTCCGGAGTTGTAATTGCCCTGCCGTAGGCAGGCCATAAAGGGTGAGGGCTCGAGGTGGAGGAGTCTTCTCTCTCCCTGTCCAGTAATATCACACTCTTCCCAGCCTCTTCCCTGGGTCAGAGCTGCCAGCTGGGTCTTCCCAGATCCTGAGCACTAAGGCTCCTGTGTAATCTGACACTACTCCTGAGTTCAGGGGCCAGTTTAAGTCTCTAGAATGGCAGGGATAGGATTGGGAGGGGCGGGAGGGGCCCAGGTATGGTGTTTATATCCTTTGTCCGACCTAGGGCCCAACTGGAGGTCTCAGCTGAGGTTACTGCCTCAAATGCTGGATATGCTGCTCTCTTGGCAGGAGAGATCAGCTGTGGGACGCAGGGAAAGAGCCCACCTCCTGGCTCTTGTGGTCTCTGTTCCGTCTTGAGATCCTGTGTCTCTGCAGCCGTGGCCAGCGTCTCCACTCTGCTCCCTTCCCTCTTCCCCTGCTCGCCCAGTTTGCCCACCTTCAAGTAAACCTTGTAGGAGTCTCTTAGCTGTTCTGTGTGATGAGCAGAGAGTCCTTTGATGGGTTATAGATGTCCCGTTTGTTGTAAGTTCCAGAGGAGAACTCAAGAAGACCATTTCGCTGCTGCCATTCCTGTATCCTCAATAACTTCTTTCGTGTATCATTTCTCTTTGTGTCTACTGGGACATGAAGTGATACGAAGAAGCCCCTATGGTTAGGAGGGAATCTGCTTTGCTTTAAACATTTTTAAATATTACAAACTTTTTTTGTCATTTAAAGGTTTTACCTATATGAAACTTTTTGAATTGTGGAACAGAAAGGGGAAATGTATGTATTACATCCTCTGTTAGCACTTTGGGGTATTCCCTGCTAGTCTTTCTCTCTTTTCTATAGGTTTGTTTTAAATAATTATAATCATAT